>NC_053023.1:618124973-618160793 GCF_003073215.2 Triticum urartu
CACATGAGCATGTTCATTCAAAAATTACATCCCTAGCACATTCATCCGCCACAAGGCGGGGACCCTTCAGGACACTATCATAATACATTTCGGGGCAGCGATGCTCCTTGCCCTCCGGCGGCCCCTCCTTCACCAGCTTCACGGCATCCAGCTTCGCCTAGTGCACCTTCGCCCGGGCCAAGGCCCTGTGCGCACCCTAGATGCAGACGAACCACTTTATGACTTCAAGCCGTGGGCAGGCATCCACAAGCCGCCTCACCAGACCGAAGTAGCTGCTAGGCAGGGGATCGCCAGGCCACATCCGGACTATAAGACCCTTCATGGCCTGTTCGGCCGCCTTGTGAAGCTCGACCACTTGCTTTAGCTTGTCGCTCACGGGCATTGGGTGTTCGGTCCCAGTATACTGAGACCAGAACAACTTTTCCGTTGAGCTCCCCTCCTCAGCTCGGTAAAACTCCGCGGCATCCAGCACACTGCGGGGAAGATCTGCGAATGCTCCTGGAGAGCTCCAAACTCGGGTAAGTAAAAGGAAAGTTTCCTTCACATGCTTGCTTTGCATAATGAATGCCATACACGCTGCTATCTTCTTCACCGCATCAATCTCCTGGAGGGCCTTATGGGCTTCAGCCTTGGCGCTCCGTGCGCTTTCGAGCGCCTTCGCAAGCTCGGACTCTCGCGTCTTAGAGTCAAGCTCCCAGGACTCGTGTTTTTTGGCAAGAGCCTCGAGCTCTTGCTGCACCTCGCCTACCTGGGCTTCTTGCTTTTCCCGCTCAATGCGCTCCTTGGCCGCTTTGTCTTCGGCCTCGGACATCGCCTTCTTCAGGGTCGCCACCTCGGTCGTGGCCCTGGCAACTTCATGATGATCCTATTACTTTCCAAACCGAGCTTCTTTTTTAATGTATAGACAAGGTATTGCTTACCTTTGCTCTCCTCGAGCTGGCTCTTGGTAAGGCCGAGCTCGTTGAGGGAGTCCTGGATTAGGGGGTGTCCGGATGGCCGGACTATACCTTCAGCCGGACTCCTGGACTATGAAGATACAAGATTGAAGACTTCGTCCCGTGTCCGGAAGGGACTTTCCTTGGTATGGAAGGCAAGCTTGGCGATACGGATATGCAGATCTCCTACCATTGTAACCGACTTTGTATAACCCTAACCCTCTCCGGTGTCTATATAAACCGGAGGGTTATAGTCCGTAGGAAAACATACAGAACAACAATCATACCATAGGCTAGCTTCTAGGGTTTAGCCTCTCCAATCTCGTGGTAGATCTACTGTTGTACTACCCATATCATCAATATTAATCAAGCAGGACGTAGGGTTTTACCTCCATCAAGAGGGCCCGAACCTGGGTAAAACTTCGTGTCCCTTGCCTCCTATTACCATCCGGCCTAGACGCACAGTTCGAGACCCCCTACCCGAGATCCGCTGGTTTTGACACCGACACTCGTCCTCGGACCGCTCCAGGTCCTGCTTCAGTGCAGCAACCTCCGCAGTACGTGCGACAGCGGCCAGCAGCGAAGCCTGCACATGCACACAGACATATTATGATTAGGCTCCTGAGTCATTATTTGATCCTCTATTCGGCCTTTCTTCGCGAACGCCAAACAAAGCATCAGGGGCTACTATCTATGTGGTAATATTTTCCTATATTTTGATCGCTTACCTGAAAGCCTGTTAGGAGGCTGGCACAAGCTTCGGTCAGTCCATTCTTGGCAGACTAAACTTTCTCGATCACCGCCTCATGATAGTGCGGTGCTCTTCGTCGATGGAAGCGTCATGAAGCGCTTCCAGCAAGTTGTCCGGCGCCTCTACATGGACAGAGGCCACCGGCACGGGCGGCTTACCCCCCTTAACGGGGGATCACCTGCCGGAGTCCGAAACCACCGAAGGTTCCGGGGCAGTGTTCGGCTGGGGCCGAACTTGGAGCCCGTGGGAGTTTTGCTCCCTTTGCGCCTAGGGTCCGGAAGGTCGCCTCGAGGCGCCCCCAGGACTACCTCCCCTCGGCTCGGTGCCTTTTGGGACAACACCTCGACGTTGTTCGTAGGGCAAGGGGTGGAGGCGGTCAGAAGTGAATCACTATTCATGTCCGACGAAGATACGTCAAGACGGGCTCGGGACGGACTGCATAATCACATTCGGCGTAATGAGAAGCAATGCAATATAACATACCATGAATTACTATGGTATCCCGATACTTACGACTTCGCCAGGGGCTTATCCCTGGGTAACCACTCGTCGCCGCTGTAGGCGGCCGTCATGGAGCAGTCCGGAAGGAGGGTCCTTCCCTTCTTGGACCCTTCGGCCTCCCCGGTTGGGGCGGCCTTCCTTTTCTTGTCTCCCCCGACTGGGGGAGAACTTTCCTCTTCCTCCTCCCCGTTTTCATGGGAGGAGGGCGTGTCGGGGTCATCGGACGATGAGTCTGATATAACCTTGCGCCGGAGACCCTTTCGGGTCCCCGTGGCCTTCTTCTTGGCCTTCTTCACCGGCACCTGATAAGGCGCCAGAACCAGCATCTCCATTAGGAGAGCATCTGCAGGATCTTCAGGCAGGGGGGCTGGGCAATTGATCTGCTCCGCGGTCTCTACCTAGTCCTGTTCATGGCATGGGAGCTTAGATCCCGCACATGATTAAACTAGGGCAAATAAATATCCCGTGAGATATAAAAACTTACCGGATTGGCATGGCGCTTTGCGCTGAGTCCGCGGTCCTCAGTAAGGGGATGAGGTACCTCGGCGCCCTTGAACAGCACCCTCCAGACGTCCTTTTGTGTCGTGTCGAAGAGCTCTCGCAGCGTCTGGTGCTTGGCCGGGTCGGACTCCCACAAATTGAATGCCCGTCGTTGACACGGGAGAATCCGACGAAAGAGCATGACCTAGACCACGTTGACGAGCTTGATTTTCTTGCTCATCATGTTCCCGATGCAGGTCTAGAGTCCGGTCAGCTCTACCAGGGAACCCTAGGATAGGCCCTTCTCTTTCTAGGAAGTGAGCCGCGTGGGGATCTCGGATCGAAATTTGGGGGCCTCCACCCAGTTGGTGTCGCGCGGCTCGGTGATGTAGAACCACCCCGATTGCCACCCCTTTATGGTCTCCACATAGGAGCCTTCGAGCCAGGTGACGTTAGGTATTTTTCCCACCATGGCGCCTCCGCACTCCGCTTGATGACCGACCACCACCTTCGGTTTAACATTGAAGGTCTTCAGCCACAGGCCGAAGTGGGGCCTGATGTGGAGGAAAGCCTCACACATGACGATAAACACCGAGATGTTGAGGATGAAACTGGGGCCAGATCATGAAAATCCAGCCCCTAGTAGAACATGAGCCCGCGGACAAACGGGTGAAGGGGAAATCCCAATCCGCGGACAAAGTGGGTAAGGAAAACTACCCTCTCATGGGGTGCGGGCGTAGGGATGACCTGCCCCGCATCTGGCAGCCGGTGCGCGATGTCCGCGGCCAGATATCCGGCTTCCCGTAGCTTTGTGATGTGCTCCTCCATGACGAAGGAGACCATCCACTTGCCTCCCGCTCCGGACATGCTTGGAGTGGTTTGAGAAGAAAAACGCGAACTTGGGCGCTGGAGCTCGAGTGCGCGAGAATGGATAAGTAAGGAGGAAGAAGGCGTGGGTAAAAAGGGTGAATCTTTGTCCCTTTATAAGGGCGGAGGAGGCGATGCGCCTCCCCACTTACCTGGTAAAATCTCTTATTCCCTGAACGCCATAATTGATGGCACAGTTGGGTTACCCATACCCATATTGATGAGAATTCCGTGATAAGGGGACACGATCTCTGCTTCGACAAGACGTGTCAAGGAAACCGCCTCGCGATATGTGCAGTGTTGGTCCGGAAAAATGGTTCGAATAATAACCGGGCCATGACATGATGTCATGTTGCAAAACGTGTCAGCAGATTAGATTTGTGGAAATATTATTCTCTCTACGGTGGTATGTGGAACTTATTTTGCAGAGCTGGACACTATTCTTGTGTTCAAAATCTTCTATGGAGTGTTCGGAAGAAGAACCCGCCTTGCAATGCCGAAAACAAATCTGCGCGCCGGACTCATCGTCATTGAAGCCTGGTTCAGGGGCTACTGAGGGAGTCCTGGATTAGGGGTTCTCCGGACAGCCAGACCATATCCTTTGGCCGGACTGTTGGACTATGAAGATACCAGATTGAATACTTCATCCCATGTCCGGATGGGACTTTCCTTGGCGTGGAAGGCAAGCTTGGCAATACGGATATGTAGATCTCCTCCCTTGTAACCGACTCTGTGTAACCCTAGCCCCCTCCGGTGTCTATATAAACCGGAGGGTTTAGTCCGTAGGATAATAGACAATCATACCATAGGCTAGCTTCTAGGGTTTAGCCTCTACGATCTCGTGGTAGATCAACTCTTGTAATAATCATATCATCAAGAGCAATCAAGCAGGACATAGGGTATTATCTCCATCGAGAGGGCCCAAACCTGGGTAAACATCGTGTCCGCTGCCTCCTGTTACCATCTGCCTTAGACGCACAGTTCGGGACCCCCTACCCGAGATCCGCCGGTTTTGACACCGACACACCCATTGAGCCTTCCCGCTTCGATGGAGGATCCCTCGTTGCTTCTGGTGTGAAATTTGGTCCCAGCGGTAGTACCACAGACCCCAGCGGTAGTACCGCTCAAGAGCCACAAGCGGCAGCACCGCTCCATAGTGGTAGTACCGCTTGGGGCTCTCAGCCGTAGTACCGTTGCTGTTCTGAGCTCCTACCGCCTTGACTCGAGGGTGTCACCTCTCGTGTCGGGTTTTGCGGCACTGGCAACGGCAGTAGAGGTGGTAGTACCACTCGTAAGCGGTAGTACCGTCCCTACCACCGCGGCTAGTACCGCCATGGGTCCAGATCATGCTCTGCCTCTGGCCTTCCTCAGTTTGCACGGCAGTACCGCGAGGGGGAGCGGTAGTACCGCTCTATGTGGGGCTGAATGGGGGTAACGGTTGGATGGTTTCCCCCTTATAAAAGGAGGTCTTCTTCTCCAAGTTCACCTACCTCTTTTCCCCCAAGCTCCATTGTTGCTTCAAAGCTCATTTTCGCCCGATCTTGATTCCCCCACTAATCCCTTGCGGATCTTGTTACTTTTGGGTGTTTGAGCACCCTAGACGGTTGAGCTCACCTCGGAGCCATATGCCATTGTGGTGAAGCTCCATGGTATCGTTGGGAGCCTCCAATAGAGTTGTGGAGATAGCCCCAACCTTGTTTGTAAAGGTTTTTTCACCACCTTCAAAGGCACCAATAGTGGAATCACGGCATCTCGCATTGTGTGAGGGCGTGAGGAGAATACGGTGGTCCTAGTGGCTTCTTGGGGAGCATTGTGCCTCCACACCGCTCCAACGGAGATGTACTTCCCCTCAAAGGGAAGGAACTTCGATAATACATCCTCTTCTCCACCGGCTCTGCTATTGGTTATCTCTCACCTTTACTTGTGCAAGCTCTTATTGTGTTGTATTCCTTGCTTGCTCGTGTGCTTATTGTTGTTGCATCATATAGGTTGCCCACCTAGTCATATAGATTTGCAGGATACATATGGATCTGAATGTTGCAGACCCGTTGACTAAGCCTCTCTCACGAGCAAAACATGATCAGCACCAAGACTCCATGGGTGTTAGAATCATTACAATGTAATCTAGATTATTGACTCTAGTGCAAGTGGGAGACTGCAGGAAATATGCCCTAGAGGCAATAATAAAGTTGTTATTTATATTTCCTTATATCATGATAAATGTTTATTATTCATGCTAGAATTGTATTAATTGGAAACTTAGTACATGTGTAAATACATAGACAAACAGAGTGTCACTAGTATGCCTCTACTTGACTAGCTCGTTAATCAAAAGATGGTTAAGTTTCCTAACAATAGACATGAGTTGTCATTTGATGAACGGGATCACATCATTAGAGAATGTTGTGATTGACTTGACCCATCCGTTAGCTTAGCACTATGATCGTTTAGTTTATTGCTATTGCTTTCTTCATGACTTATACATGTTCCTATGACTATGAGATTATGCAACTCCTGAATACCGAAGGAGCACTTAGTGTGCTATCAAACATCACAACGTAACTAGGTGACTATAAAGATGCTCTACAGGTGTCTCCGATGGTGTTTGTTGAGTTGGCATAGATCGAGATTAGGATTTGTCACTCCGTGTATCGAAGAGGTATCTCTGGGCCCTCTCGGTAATGCACATCACTATAAGCCTTGCAAGAAATGTAAATAATAAGTTAGTTGTGGGATGATGCATTACAGAATGTGTAAAGAGACTTGCCGGTAACGAGATTGAACTAGGTATCGAGATACCGACGATCGAATCTCGGGCAAGTAACATACTGATGACAAAGGCAACAACGAATGTAGTTATGCGGTTTGATCGATAAAGATCTCCGTAGAATATGTAGGAACCAATATGAACATCCAGGTTCCGCTATTGGTTATTGACCGGAGATGAGTATCAGTCATGTCTACATAGTTCTCGAACCCGTAGGGTCCGCACGCTTAACATTCAATGACGATCGATATTATGAGTTTATGTGTTTTGATGTACCGAAGGTAGTTCGGAGTCACGGATGTGATCACGAACATGATGAGGAGTCTCAAAATGGTCGATACATGATGATTGATATATTGGAAGGTTATGTTTGGACACCAGAATAGTTTCAGATGAGTTCGTGCATTTACCGGAGTACCGGGAGGTTACCGGACCCCCCCCCGGGGGGGGCTTAATAGGCCTACATGGGCTTTAGTGGAAGAGAGAGGAGAAGGCCAAGAGGAGGGCGCCCCCCCAAGCCCAATCCGAATTGGGAGGGGGGCCGGCCCCCTTTCCTTCATCCCCTCTCTCCCTTCCTTCCCCCTCCTAGTAGGACTAGGAAAGGGGGGAACCTACTCCTAGTAGGAGTAGGATTCCCCCCTTGGGGGCGCGCCCAAGGTGGTCGGCCGGCCCCCTCCTCCACCCCTTTATAAACGGGGAGGGGGGCACCCCATAGACACACAAGTTGATTGTTTAGCCGTGTGCGGTGCCCCCCTCCATAGAATTCCACCTCGGTCATATCATTGTAGTGCTTAGGCGAAGCCCTGCGTCGGTAACTTCATCATCACCGTCATCATGCCATCGCGCCGACGAAACTCTCCCTCGGCCTCAACTGGATCAAGAGTACGAGGGACATCACCGAGGTGAACGTGTGCAGATCGCGGAGGTGCCGTGCGTTTGGTACTTGATCGGTTGGATCACGAAGACATCCGACTACATCAACCGCGTTTCATAACGCTTCTGCTTTCGGTCTATGAGGGTACATAGACATACTCTCCCCCTCTTGTTGCTATGCATCTCCTAGATAGATCTTGCGTGATTGTAGGAATTTTTTTGAAATACTATGTTCCCAAACAGTGGCATCCGAGCCAGGTCTATGGTAGATGTTATCTGCACAAGTAGAACACAAAGGAGTTGTGGGCGTGGGTATATACATATTGCTTGCCGTCACTAGTTCATTCTTGATTCAACAGTATTGTTGGATAAAGCGGCTCAGACCAACATTACGTGTACGCTTACGCGAGACTGGTTCTACCGATGTGCTTCACACACAGGTGGCTAGTCGGTGTCTGTTTCTCCAACTTTAGTTGAATCGGTTTCAATGAACAGGGTTCTTTCTGAAGATCAAAAAGCAATCACCATACTATGTTGTGGTTTTGATGCGTATGTAAGAACGGTTCTTGCTAGAAGACCCTAGCAGCCACGTAAAACTTGCAAAAACAAATTAGAGGACGTCTAACTTGTTTTTACAGGGCATGTTGTGATGTGATATGGTCAATACGTGATTATGTAAATTGTTGTATGAGATGATCATGTTTTGTAACACTGTTATTGGCAACTGGCAGGAGCCATATGGTTGTCACTTTATTGTATGAAATGCAATTGCCATGTAATTGCTTTACTTTATCACTAAGTGGTAGCAATAGTCGTAGAAGCAATAGTTGGCGAGACGACAACGATGCTTCGATGGAGATCAAGGTGTCAAGCCGATGACGATGGTGATCATGACGGTGCTTTGGAGATGGAGATCAAAAGGCACAAGATGATGATGGCCATATCATATCACTTATTTGATTGCATCTGATGTTTATCCTTTATGTATGTTATTTTGCTTAGTACGACGGTAGCATTATAAGATGATCTCTCACTAAATTTGAAGGTATAAGTGTTGTCCCTGAGTATGCACCGTTGCGACAGTTCGTCGTGCCGAGACACCACGTGATGATCGGGTGTGATAAGCTCTACATTCACATACAACCGGTGCAAGCCAGTTTTGCACACACGGAATACTCGGGTTAAACTTGACGAGCCTAGCATATGCAGATATGGGCTCGGAACACTGAGACCGAAAGGTCGAGCGTGAATCATATAGTAGACATGATCAACATAGTAATGTTCACCATTGAAAACTACTGAAAGCACAAGTGCTCCCTGGGTGGTTTAGGTAATTAATGTCAACATATCTCTTGTTGGACTAATTTTTTCATCTAGTATATTTCAGACAAGTTCAACAGATGGAGTGGCGTGGACAAGAGGATATGGAACCCTTTCAAGATGCTAGGGACAAAAGATTGGCTCAAGCTCTAAATCTCAAGACTCTACATTTTTGCTTTTAGTGATCCAAGATCACATTGAGTCCATACGAAAGCCAATACTATTAAAAGGGGATGAGGTGTTGCTTAATGGCTTACTTGCTTAAAGTTCTTACTCCTTAGTGATATGCTCCAAAGCCCTCAACCACTTTCCCATATCCACATATGTCCCAAACCAAAAGTCAAACTCGGCCCCACCGAAATTTGCTACCCGGCGCCACCGAGTTCACTTGACATAGCCACTGCCACAAACCCTAGTCATTTTGGTCTCACCGATAGGGATCTCGGTCTCACCGAGATGGGATTGCAAACTCTCTGTTTCCCTTCGCAACATTTTGGTCTAACCGAGATGAGCGATCGGTCCCACCGAGTTCACGATGCAAACTCTCTGTATTCCCTTCGTAACGTTTTGGTCTAACTGAGATGAGCGAATCGGTCCCACCGAGTTTGCCTGACCAACTCTCTGTTTGCCTATTACAAAAATCGGTCCCATCGAGTTTGTGTAATCGATCTCACTGAGATTAAGTTATGCCCTAACCCTAATGGAATCGGTCCCACCGAGTTGAAGTGTCGGTCCCACCGAAAATCCTGACGGTCACACTATGAACTAAATTGGTCCGATCGAGTTGTCTGATTTGGTCCCACCGAGTTTTGTGATTTGTGTGTAACGGTTAGATTTTGTGTGGAGGCTATATATACCCCTCCACCAACTCTCCATTCATGGAGAGAGCCATCAGAACATGCCTACACTTCCAACATACATTTTCTGAGAGAGAACCACCTACACTTATGTTGAGGTCAAGATATTCCATTCCAACAACATAAATCTTGATCTCTAGCCTTCCCCAAGTTGCTTTCCACTCAAACACACTTTCCACCAAATCCAATCCTATGAGAGAGAGAGAGCTGAGTGTTGGGCAGACTATCATTTGAAGCACAAGTGCAAGGAGTTCATCATCAACACACCATATATTACCTTTTGTAGAGTGGTGTCTCCTAGATTGGTTAGGTATCACTCGGGAGCCTCCGTCAAGATTGTGGAGTTGAACCAAGGAGTTTGTATGGGCAAGGAGATCGCCTACTTCGTGAAGATCTACTCTAGTGAGGCAAGTCCTTCGTGGGCGATGGCCATGGTGGGATAGACAAGGTTGCTTCTTCATGGACCCTTCATGGGTGGAGCCCTCCGTGGACTCGCGCAACCGTTACCCTTCGTGGGTTGAAGTCTCCATCAACGTGGATGTACGATAGCACCACCTATCGGAACCATGCCAAAAATCTCCGTGTCTCCAATTGCGTTTGCACACTCAAATCCCATCCCCTTACATTCTTGCAACTTGCATGATTTACTTTCCGCTGCTCATATACACTTTTCATGCTTGCTTGATATGTATTGTGAATTTTTAAACTTGTGCTAAAACTCCACTTCTACTTAAAGAAATTAAAAACTGTAACTTTTCTTACTAAGTGTCTATTCACCCCCTCTAGACACCTCTTCTCGATCCTTTCAATTGGTATCATAGCTTTGGTCTCCATTGCTTTGGTTTAAACACCTTTGGAGGAAGATGGATGAGTCTACGTTGGGGAGTCTTAGACATAGAGTGCCTATACTTGATGGAGAGTACTTTCATGAGTGAAAAAATGAGATGCTTGAGATTTTCAATGAATATCATTTGAACAAGTACATTACTAGCCCTTATGCACCTCATGTTGATCCTTTGCATCCTATCCTTGATGAGTCTATTGACATGATTCGTAATCTTAGAACTGTCAATTTAATCACTAGAGGTTTGCCCAGAAACTTGCTTGCTAGCTTGCATGCTCTTGATAGTGCCTACACCATATGGAGATTCCTTGAGGAATGATTTCCAAACTATATCTTGAAAAAATTAGATGAGATTCTTCATAAGTCTATTGCCTTGAGTAAGATGAGTTCCAATGATCCCAAATTTGGTGATTGTTTATTTGAGCTTACTAATCTTACGAGTGCCAAAGGAGATGTTGGAATCATTAGCAATATCATTTCTGAAGTCATTAGAATTCATAGAGATGAACATTGTTACGATCATACTTCTAATGAATCACTCTCTCTAGGAATTTATTCACCATATGACAATGTTGAACATGGATACTATGATGAGGATGATGATGGTGACTATGATCTTGATGATGAAATGAGACACTTTGGTCTTATGGCTAATCTTCGCGGCTACATGGCTGGAGGAAAGGAATGGGTTCTAGATAGTGGGTGTACCGACCATATGATCGGAGACAAAGATATGTTTCGTGAGCTTGCTGAAAACGACGACCCTCGAAAGTATGTCACTTTTGGTGATAACTCAAAGCGTAAGGTGGTTGGCCTTGGTAAGGTGGCCATATCACATGATAGCTCCATACAAAATGTTATGCTCGTTAAATCCCTTGGCTACAATTTCCTTTCCGCATCTAGACTTGCTGACTTTGGTTTCAATGTCCTATTTACTGAAGTAGATTGCCAAGTGTTTTGTAGAGATAATCATAAAATGGTCTTTACTGGTACACATAGAGGTGATCTTTACATTGTTGATTTCACTAAAAGGCTCAACCCAAAACTTGCCTAATTGCTAAATCCTCAAAAGGTTGGTTGTGGCATAGAAGGTTAGGTCATGTGGGCATGCGAAATCTTGATAAGCTTATTAAAGGTGACCATATCCTTGGAGTAAAAGATGTTATATTTGACAAGGATAGACATTGTAGTGCTTCTCAAGCAGGAAAACAAGTTGGAGGAAGTCACCCCGTGAAGAACGTTATGACCACGAGAAGATCGCTCGAGCTAGTTCATATGGATCTCTTTGGTCCCAATGCCTATCAGAGTCTCGGTGGTAACTCATTTGGTCTAGTCATAGTTGATGATTTTTTAAGATTTACGTGGGTGTTCTTTCTTGATGATAAATCGCAGGTCCAAAAGATCTTCAAGAGCTTCGCTAGGAAGGCACAAAATCAATTTGAAGTGAAGATCAAGAAGGTTCGCAGCGACAATGGAACGGAGTTCAAGAACGCACATGCGGATACCTTTCTTGACGAAGAAGGGATTTCACACGAGTTCTCGGCTACGTACACACCTCAACAAAATGGAGTTGTTGTGAGGAAGAACCGAACTCTTATTGAGATGGCGAGAATGATGCTTGATGAGTACAAGACTTCAAAGCACTTTTGGGCAGAAGCGGTTGAGACAGCCTGTCATGCAACAAATCGCTTGTATCTTCACAAGCTGCTCAGCAAGACGACATACGAGCTTCTCACCGGTAACAAACCCCAAGTTGGATACTTTCGAGTATTCGGCTCAAAGTGCTACATTCTTGATAATCATCGTCATTCTAAATTTGCTCCTAAATCTCATGAAGGTTTCCTACTTGGTTATGGCTCAAACTCTCACACTTACCGTGTCTACAACAATTTCACCCGAAAGGTTGAAGAGACGGTAGATGTGAAGTTTGATGAATCTAACGGCTCACAAGTAGAGCAATTGCCAATTGATGCAGGAGATAAGGATCCTTCGGAAGCAATCAAAGACTTGTCTATTGACAAGATTCATCCAACGGAGGTAAAGGAGAGTACCTCGTCCGTCCAAGTGGAAGCTTCTACCTCACGACAAGGTGAACCAAGAGTTGATACACAAGCATCCACATGTGGGACGCACCAAGATGAAGAAAACGAGGAAGTACACCAAGAAGAACCTCATCAACCTCCTTCTCCACCAAGACAAGAGAACAACAACGCCAATAATGAAGAAGGCCAAGAAGAAGGACAAGATGATTAAGAAGATGTTCCACCTTGACCCAAGCAAAAGCTTTCACGAGTTCGAGCAAGAGTCTCAAGAGACCACCCCTCGAACAAATCTTCAATGATATTCAAACCAGGAGAATCACTCACTCTAAAACTCGTTTGGCTAACTTTTGTGAACATTATTCATTCATCTCTAGCATTGAACCTATGAAGGTTGAAGAAGCATTGGAAGATCCGGATTGGATAAACGCCATGCATGAAGAGCTACACAACCTCGAGAGAAATCAAGTGTGGACATTGGTCGAGGTGCCCGACAACAGCCACAACATCATTGGTACCAAATGGGTGTTTCGCAACAAGCAAGACGAAGATGATCAAGTCATCCACAACAAAGCTCGTCTCATCGCCCAAGGCTACACTCAAGTCGAAGGTATGGACTATGGTGAGACATATGCTCCCGTTGCTAGACTTGAGTCCATCCGCATCTTACTTGCCTATGCTAATCACCATGATATAACTTTATACCAAATGTACATTAAAAGTGCTTTTCTAAATGGTGAAATTGAGGAAGAAGTTTATGTTAAACAACCTCCCGGCTTTGTCAATCCTAAGAAACCCGATCACGTTTACAAACTTCACAAAGCTCTTTATGGTCTTAAACAAGCTCCTAGAGCATGGTATAAATTCTTAACCAAGTTCCATATTGAGAAAGGCTTTGAGATTGGAAAGATAGATTCTACTCTTTTCACTAAAAAGGTTAATGGTGAATTATTTGTATGCCAAATTTATGTTTTTGATATCATATTTGGTTCGACTAACCCTCATTTTAGTGAAAAGTTTGAGATGTCTATGATGAGTGAACTCAAGTTCTTTCTTGGTTTGCAAATCAAGCAAACTAAGGAAGGCACCTTTGTTTCTCAAACAAAGTACACCAAGGACTTATTCAAGAAGTTCAACATGCAAGAAAATAAAGGTATGAAAACTCCCATGCCAACTAGTGGACATCTGGATTTGACCAAGGATGGCAAACCGGTTGACCAAAAGGTTTATCGCTCTATGATTGGTTCGTTGTTATATCTATGTGCCTCCCGTCCCGATATTATGCTAAGTGTGTGCATGTGTGCACGATATCAAGCGGCCCACAAAGAATGTCATCTTAAGGCTGTGAAAAGGATAGTGAGATACTTAATACATACACCAAATTTTGGCATTTGGTATCCTAAGAGGTCCTCTTTTGATCTTGTTGGCTATTCCGACTCAGACTATGCCGGAGACAAGGTTGATAGAAAGTCCACTTCGGGTACTTGTCAATTCCTTGGTAGATCACTTGTGTCTTGGTCCTCCAAGAAACAAAACTCGGTATCCTTATCCACCGCTGAAGGGGAATACATTGCCGCTGGTTCATGTTGTGCTCAATTACTTTGGATGACCTAAACTCTTAGAGATTATGGGATCAATGTGAAACATGTTCCATTGCCTTGTGAAGATGAGAGTGCTATTAAGATTGCTCACAATCCCATGCGACATTCTCAAAGTAAGCATATTGAAGTTCGTCATCATTTCATTCGAGATCATGTTGCTACAGGGGACATTGATCTTAAGCATGTTCGTAGCGATAAGCAATTGGCGGATATATTCACCAAACCGCTTGATGAGAAAGTCTTTTGCCGTTTGAGAGGTGAATTGAACATCATTGATGCTTCAAACTTGGAGTAGAAACTCCATTTGGATACATGCAAGGCATGAGCCTATGACTAATCCTTGATACTTCTCTTATGATGATGATCATATGTCTTGGATATATTTGCACCATTGCAGTGTAGGTACTTGGATAAATCTAAATCCAGGAGATTGCAACTCACTCACATCTTGAGCAATCTCTACATCTCCAAGTCTCTACACAATGGTGGTTGAGGACAAGGAAGCATGAAACCCCTCAGCATATCCTTTGACAAATTCCATATATCAAATTTCATTGGTATCAAATTTCATGATTGTCATGTTGGATACACAAGTGCTCTTCCTTGCAGGACTAACCCATGTAGGTAGATGAACTTCAATTACAAGTGGTGCTCCCAACTCTTGATGAGCTACATCAACCTTGAGCAACCCACACAAGTTCAACTACATTATCAAGTTCAACACCACCACCCAAGGTATGCTATTCCATCTTAGAGAAGCTTTACTCCAAGTCATGGGTCAAAGCAGCTCAACAAGATGCGAATACATCAAAAGCATAAATGAAAAATGGTAACCCCATTTTGAGCTTTAAACGGTGAGCATGACCTACGATCAAGTGTTCTCACTTGACTCCTCAGTCAATATGCTCTAACATAGGTGACTCTGTCGCCGACCAATTATAGATGAAGTTCTCTAGTGTTTCTATGTATTATTGCTTTTGTCTCTTGCATATTTGTTTCCCTTCATCTAGATTTCTTTTATTTGTTTCTATTCTGCATTCCGAGCATCCAATTCATTGCAAATCCTTCAGTCAATTCCTTGCAAATCTTTGTGAGATCTTATTTGCCTAGTGAGCTAAGGTGACAAATGTTCTCTCTGTCTAAAACTCGGTCATACCAATTCGTCTCTTTCGGTCAAGCCGAACCATTTCGGTGCAACCGAAAAATATAATTCGGTGTCACCAATTTCGCTGCAGAGAAAACAATTTGCCACTTGTTCCTGCACTTTTGTTCCAGCTCCACTCGATGATTCTTGTCCTCTACCAGCATCACAATCTATATGCTACTTTGCTCTGTGACTCAAGGACCAAACCTATTTTGACTCACCCTCCAGAAGATCCCTTCTTGGAAATTGATGTCAAACAGGGAGAGAGAGATCACATCAAAGCTTATTCTCTTCAAAGGGGGAGAGAGAGAAAAAGGGAGAGAGAAGGCCCCAGATGCTTGGTGTTCAAGATGAGAGAAGTCACATGTCTTTAAGTGGGGAAAAACATGTCTATTTATGTTTATGTTCATGATCTGTTTTGCTCTGATTTTGTTTCCCTATGTTCTCCCATTATCCCATACAAGATTCAGGGGGAGAAAGACTTCTAGGGAAGGAAATCCTTGTATTCATTGCATATCTTTATCCTTTGGGGACATGTCTATATCCAATAGAGTACCCAGTACTCACTCTCTACACGTCATCCCAATCTTGGTACTCTTGTGGCTTATTTTGTTTGCTCTATCTAGTGGATGTATCTGTGTTATCTAACCTTGTTTACTCAGGTTCATCTCTTCCTAAGCCATCTCAAGACCACAAGGTAAGTATATGCATCACACTCATGTGCACGAAGGTTTCTTGCTAATGTACATATTGTTTGCAAGGAGGAATCATGAACATGAAGTTACATATCTCACATTCACATCATTTGCTCTGATGCATATAGCCAAGATACATGTAACACATTGCTTGCTCTGTCATGATTATGCATTAACATGCTCTTACATTCCATATTGACATGATTGCATACATGTAGGGGGAGCCCATGCATGTTACATGTCTTTCCAAAGATTTACTTGTTATTCTCTATATCTTTATCTAAAGCTTTGATGTACGTTGTCATCAATTACCAAAAAAGGGGAGATTGAAAGCACAAGTGCTCCCTGGGTGGTTTTGGTAATTAATGCCAACATATCTCTTGTTGGACTAATGTTTTCATCTAGTATATTTCAGATAAGTTCAACTGATGGAGTGGCGTGGACAAGAGGATATGGAACCCTTTCAAGATGCTAGGGACAAAAGATTGGCTCAAGCTATAAAGCTCAAGACTCTATGTCGGTGTCAAAACCGGCGGATCTCGGGTAGGGGGTCCCGAACTATGCGTCTAGGCTGGATGGTAACAGGAGGCAAGGGACACGAAGTTTTACCCAGGTTCGGGCCCTCTTGATGGAGGTAAAACCCTATGTCCTGCTTGATTAATATTGATGATATGGGTAGTACAAGAGTTGATCTACCACGAGATCGGAGAGGCTAAACCATAGAAGCTAGCCTATGGTATTATTGTTGTTCTGTATGTTGTCCTACGGACTAAAACCCTCCGGTTTATATAGACACCGGAGAGGGTTAGGGTTACACAAAGTCGGTTACAATGGTAGGAGATCCACATATCCGTATCGCCAAGCTTGCCTTCCACGCCAAGGAAAGTCCCTCCCGGACACGGGACGAAGTCTTCAATCTTGTATATTCATAGTCCAGGAGTCTGACTGAAGGTATAGTCCGGCCATCCGGACACCCCCTAATCCAGGACTCCCTCACTCTACATTTTGCTTTTAGCGATCCAAGATCACATTGAGTCCATAGGAAAGCCAATACTATTAAAAGGGGATGAGGTGTTGCTTAATGGCTTACTTGCTCAAAGTGCTTAGTGATATGCTCCAAAGCCCTCAACTATTTTCCCATATCCACATATGTCCCAAACCAAAAGTCAAACTCGGCCCCACCGAAATTTCCTACCCGGCGCCACCGAGTTCACTTGACATAGCCACTGCCACAAACCCTAGTCATTTTGGTCTCACCGAGATGGGATTGCAAACTCTCTGTTTCCCTTCGCAACGTTTCGGTCTAACCGAGATGAGCGACCGGTCCTGAGGGAGTCCTGGATTAGGGGGTGCCCGGATGGCCGGACTATACCTTCAGCCGGACTCCTGGACTATGAAGATACAAGATTGAAGACTTCGTCCCGTGTCTGGAAGGGACTTTCCTTGGCGTGGAAGGCAAGCTTGGCGATACGGATATGCAGATCTCCTACCATTGTAACCGACTTTGTGTAACCCTAACCCTCTCCGATGTCTATATAAACCGGAGGGTTTTAGTCCGTAGGACGACATACAGAACAACAATCATACCATAGGCTAGCTTCTAGGGTTTAGCCTCTCTGATCTCGTGGTAGATTTACTCTTGTACTACCCATATCATCAATATTAATCAAGTAGGACGTAGGGTTTTACCTCCATCAAGAGGGCCCGAACCTGTGTAAACTTCGTGTCCCTTGCCTCCTGTTACCATCCGGCCTAGACGCACAGTTCGGGACCCCCTACCCGAGATCCGCCGGTTTTGACACCGACATTGGTGCTTTCATTGAGAGTTCCTCTATGTCGTTGCCGTCAGGCTTGATGGCTCCTACGATCACCAATAGCAATGCTGTCCAGGGTGAGACCTTCCTCCCCGGACAGATCTTCGTCTCCGGCGGCTTCGCACTACGGGGCAATTCACTTGGCCATCTGGAGCAGATCGAAAGCTATGCCCCTGGCCGTCAGGTCAGATCTGGAAGTTTAAACTACATGGCTAACATCCGCGGGGACTTGATCCTCGACGGATTCGAGCCACTACCGAGTGCGCCGCGCTGTCACGACGAGCATGATCTAGCTCTGCCGCCGAACAGTGCCCTGGAGGCCGCACCCGCATTGGCTTCGACCTTTAATTCGGAGCCAACTGCGCCGATCGAGGAGGGGCGGTTGGACACCGCCTCGGGGGCTGCGAACCCAACGGCGATCGAGCCGAACACCAGCCCCACACTCCGCGAGACTCGTGACTCCAAGGAGCCGGACTCCTCTCTGGACTTCGAACCCTCTGCGCCCCTGCCGATCGAATCCGATTGGGCGCCGATCATGGAGTTTACTGCCGCGGACATCTTTTAGCACTCACCTTTTGGCGATATTCTGAAGACACTAAAGTCTCTCTCTTTATCAGGAGAGCCCTGGCCGGACTACGGTCAACAAGGTTGGGATACGGACGATGAAGAAATTCAAAGCCCACCCACCACCCACTTTGTAGCCACTGTCGACGATTTAACTGACATGCTTGACTTCGACTCTGAAGACATCGACGGCATGGACGCCGATGAAGGAGACGATGAAGAAGCAGCACCTACTGAGCCCTGGAAAGCCACCTTGTCATATGACGTATACATGGTGGACGCACCAAATGATGACGACGAGGAGCGAAAGGACGCACCGAAGGCTTGTTCCCTCGAGAAGCAGTCAAAACGGCGACGCAAGTGCCGCCCCAAATCCCGCCTCGACAAAAATAACGATCACACACACCCAGGGCTGGAGCAGGGCGAACCGCTGCCGGACAGCGGCAATCCGGATAATCAAACCGAACAAACAAATTCTATCAAGGATAATGGTCCGGATGATATAACGCCGGACAGGCACCCGGAGCAGCAGAATGCCCGTAAAAGGCTTGTTGCCACCGCGAGGAGTCTTAAAAAACAGAAGCAAAGGCTCAAGGCTGCACAAGACACACTGCAATTCAGATGGAGTAAAATACTCAACACAGCAGCGAGGTACGGCGACAATCGCCCCTCTAAGAGCTACCCAAAGCGGAAGCTGCTACCTGAATTCGATGAGAAGGCCTCAGACCCCCCACAACCAAATATCAAAGCAGCCACCTGGCTGGATAAACGACCCCTCTACCAACACAGAGCGGCACACAACGCCACTCACAATACAACACGCGACCCATGCGAGGGCTCGCACCCAAAGGACGGCGCAACAAGATCCATCTATGGACCATGCAAGCGCGCCCCAGCATACAATGCAACACAACAAACATCCGAACATCGTGGTACAACCAGCTACAGGGGTGCCGCACACCCCCTATGTTTCACCGATGAGGTGCTCGACCATGAATTTCCAGAGGGATTCAAACCCGTAAACATAGAGGCATACGACGGAACAACAGACCCTGGGGTCTGGATTGAGGACTACATCCTCCATATCCATATGGCTCGAGGAGATGATCTCCACGCCATCAAATACTTACCCCTCAAGCTCAAAGGGCCAGCTCGTCACTGGCCCAAAGGCCTCCCCGAAATCTCCATTGGAAGTTGGGAAGAGCTCGAAGACGCCTTTCGGGCAAATTTTCAAGGGACTTATGTCCGACCCCCGGATGCGGACGATTTGAGTCATATCACTCAACAGCCCGGAGAGTCAGCCCGAAAGCTTTGGAACAGGTTTCTTACTAAAAAGAACCAGATTGTCGACTGTCCGGACGCCGAAGCCTTGGCAGCTTTTAAGCATAGCGTCCGTGACGAATGGCTCGCCAGACACCTCGGCCAAAATAAGCCGAGAACGATGGCCGCATTAACAAACCTCATGACCCGCTTTTGCGCGGGTGAGGACAGCTGGCTAGCCAGATGCAGCACCAGTGACCCCGGTACATCTGAAGTTAGATATGGAAACGGGAAATCACGGCGCAACAGCAATAACAAACACTGGAATAAAGAAGACAGCACGAAGGGCACGACAGTAAATGCCGGATTCAAAAGCTCTCTGCCAGGTCAGCAAAAGCCGCCCTCTAAAGGCACCAGGGATGAACTGTCCAGCCTCAACAAAATTCTGGACCAAGTATGTCAGATCCATAGTACCCCTGGTAAACCGGCTAATCATACCCACAGAGAATGTTGGGTCTTCAAGCAGTCCGGCAAGCTCAACGCCGTACACAAGGGGGAGGATACACCAAGTGAAGACGAGGACGAGCCTCCCAAGAAAGACACTGGGGAACAAAAAAATTTCCACCAGAAGTCAAAACAGTAAACGTGTTACACGTGATCAAGGGAAAAAACAACGCGGCACTCCTAGGAAAATATACCCAAGTGCCTGTCACCAAGAAGTCCTGCCACTGGTCGTCTCAACCGATCACTTTTGACCATCGCGATTACTCAGCAAGTATCCGACACGCAGGATGGGCCGCCCTGGTATTAGACCCAATAATTGGCGGACATCACTTCACACGAGTCTTGATGGATGGTGGCAGCAGTCTAAACCTAATATATCAGGATACAATTTGTGGGATGGGGTTAGACCCAACAAAAATTTGTCATAGCAATACTACCTTCAAAGGAGTAACGCCAGGCCCAGGGGCTCGTTGTACGGGCTCCCTCCTATTACAAGTTATATTCGGCTCCCTCGATAAGTTCCGTCGCGAGCATTTAAACTTCCACATCGCTCTGTTCCAAAGTGGCTATCAAGCACTGCTCGGACGCGAAGCTTTTGCTCGCTTTAAAGAAATACCACACTACGCCTCCCTCACACTCAAGATGCCCGGTCCACGTGGCATCATTTTAGTGAAACGAAATATCAAGCGATCTCTGCGCGCCGAAGAGAGTGCGGCTGCATTGGCAGCCGCACACTAAAGGCGCCCGGACCAGCGAAAGCATCCAATAGGTCGACAAGACCTCAGACACAATTAATCAAGTTCGGCGCCGCTATTTATACCGAATAATTGGTCACACCCCTAGTTGTCGACACAAGGGGCTCAACGCGCGCAGACAAGTGGCAATTTTTTCTCATCTTGAATTATACATGGTTTCTTTAAAAGCTATCTTTTTGCACGACAACTTTTTCACCTAAATTCCTCTCTTTTATAGACGATCATCGTGCTACACCCATCCAGGATACGGCACAACGGAGACACAGGTGCAGACGTGCAGCAGGGACCCGCTCCAAGGATTCTTTTTAGATTAAGACCCTGCGTAAACCTTTTTTACTGTCTCTTGTTGATACATATCCACCATTGAGAAGGATGCTGACGTCTTGGCATGTGGCCACACCAGAACAATGCACGTACCTGGACACAAGGGGCTTCTTACAAAGGCCATTATTTAGGCCCGGTTTATACACAAAGACCGAATACCTTAGGGAGTGTTCGACGTCGCGAGTTTGGCCTTATATGCATCAGCTCTGAATCATTGTCTTTGGTCAAATGTTGGGTTTGCCCGGCTCTTGTGTTTTGGTGCCTTACGTTCCGCTTTACCGGCTAAGGTAGCACCAGGAGAACTACTGCGATTGTGCCCTGGTTCATCCGGACGAGCACCTCAGTAGAGAAAGCCGAAAACTGACTGTCATGATATAGCGTGAGACTGGTCAACCACTTGATGACCTCTTGGAATGTTATAATTCCTCTGCCTTAACGAAGGGCCATTTTCCGGCCAGGCATGTACGCACCCCGGGATCGGGAGAGTGCAGAGCCACCAGGGGCTATCTAGTAGCCCCACTGTCAAACTCCTATGGCTAAGTGAAAGTGCTAAAGCATTATAGTCCGGTTGCCTCGCTCGCTCCGCTATCACCTCCTTAATAGGACCAAGACGTTGGGTTAAGTGTGAACGCGTGTTTTTTGCGAGCACCTCCGCATTATATGCGTGGGGGTTGAAGCCGACAGGTGCAATCTTTCAGGTTATACACATGTATACATAAACGACCGCCCAGGAGGCATCATATTACTTTCAGGAAAAAGTATAAAAATAGCCTCATAAAAATTTATAACAGCATTTCGCTTACAATGAGATTACATATCACTCAAACATAATATTTTTTGAGCACTGGGTCTCTATCAAACAAGCACCCTCAAGAACTTCAAAGTAGTGCTCAGCACCCATTCAACCTATGGCCGAATCCCGCGCTGCAACAGTGGTAGCATCCATCTCCGCCCAGTATGCTTTAACATGGGCAAAGGCCATCCGTGAGCCCTCTATACATGCCGACCTCTTCACCACATTAATGCGCGGCACCACGTCAAGGAGCTGCTGCACCAAGCTGAAATAGCTGTTCGGTTTTGGCCTTTCCGGCCATAGCTGATCCACAATAGACCCCATGGCGAGTCCGGACAACCTATTCAGTTCGGCCCATTCGGCTAATTGGTCAGTCAATGAAAGCGGACGCTCGGGAGAATGGAATTGTGTCCAAAACAGCTGGTCCACTTCAATGTCCGTCTGACCCTGGAAGTACTTGGCCGCATCGGCAGCGCTTGCCGCCAAATCCATATACACATCCTCCGAACTTCACAGCCGATCCAGAGAGGCATACCGTGGATCTCCGAACTTCCTGCACAACATAAAGGATTTCCCAGCTACAATATCCCCGGCTTCCCGCAGCTCCTCCTTCTTCGCCCTCATAGCAGAGCGGATGTCTTTTCTCGTCGCAGCAGCCTTCTCAAGGACCGATGCCTTCGCTAGGTTTTCCTTTTCAAGAACCCGGCAACGGTCGGCAGCGGCTTTTAATTCTATGGCCATCTTGGCCATCTTATCTCGGCTCTCACCATGCGCGGCCTTCTCGGTTTTCAACTCCTCGGCCGCCTTCAAAGCAGCCGCGTTACTAAACCTCGCTTGTTCCTTGGCTCGGGCAAGTTCTGCCCGCAAGGCTTGAACAGTGGCAGCTCCATCTGCAGTCACAACATATTAAAGATACTGGCATCATGCTGCTCTTACTATGTTGCATTTACCAGATAATGACACTTACCCTGTGCCTCGTCAAGCCTTTTGTTAACAAGCTCGATGTCGGCGTCTGCCGCATCCAACTGCCATTTTAAATGAGCAAACTCGCTCGTCCGGCTAGCCACCGGAGCTTCCATCACCTGCACATCGAGGCAGTATGGTTATTACCTGGGAATATGATCCTCTGTTCGTCATCGTTTCCGACGACAACCAAAGTCTCAGGGGCTACTATCTACACAGGGCACACCCAGCACGTGCAGGACTATCATACGTTATTCTACGTACCTCAAAGCCTGTTAGTAGACTCATAAAAGCTTCATGCAATCCGCTTTCGGCGGACAAGATTCTCTCCATCACCGTATTCATCAGCACACGGTGTTCATCTGAGATGGCCGCTCGCCCCACCAACTCCTTCAGAACATCCGATCGCACACCAGACGGTGCCGGACTCTTTTTTCCGCTCTCTTCGGGAGCCGGACACTGGGAGCCTCGGGGGTCAATGGGATTATCTTCTGGCCTCACCGGACCCGGAGAGGCCCTCCACGACGACACTTCGGGGTCGCCCGCTTCCGGAGCGGAGGAGTCCGGAGGGGGCGTTTCGCTCTCCATCATCTCTGGAAGAAGATCCCCCGAAGACGAGCTCATTTGAGAGGGGCTAAGGCCCGAACTGCAAAGATATATGCGGTGGTTATTTTCTCAGAAGAGAAAGATGGCATACCTGTACTATTAAAGTATTTCGGGTCACTTACGACTCGCGGGAGAATTGATCCCCCCGTGGAATTTGTGCAGCAAAAGCACCCCCCAAGGTAGGACCCTCTGTGGGAGACTTCTTCTCCCGTTTGGAAGCTTCGGCTTCCGAATCCCCGGGCGCAGTCCTTTTCCTCCTCCGGTCGTCTTCCTTCATGGAGACGCTCGCTCCCTCGGTTAGAATGGGCAGCGTTGGGGGCCCGCGTCTGCCCGTATTATCCTCCCCAGTATCTTCCTTCAAGGGCTCCGGGCAAGGTGCAACCTGGAGCATATTTTCCAATATCGGATTCTCCAAACCCTCAGGGAGGGGGGCCGAACACAGAATCAACTTCGCCTTTGTCAGCCAGTCCTGGTCAAAAAGCAAACTCTCTGAAATAACCTCGTAACAAGTGAGAGATAGTATGTTCGGCCAGAAGATTCCTTACCTGTTCGGCGGCGCGGTTACTACTCAGGCCCACGTCCTTGGTAATTTCCGGACACTCTACCTGAGGTCCGAAGAATGATTTGTACATCTCCTCGTGCGTCAGGCCGAGGAAATTTTGAATGACACGTGGTCCCTCGGGATTGAATTCCCACAAGCGAAGGGGGCGGCGTTTGCAAGGCTGGACTTGACGAACCAGCATAACTTGTATTACCGCAACCAAACTAAAATCTTCGTTGAAGAGATCTCGAATGCAGCTTTGCAGTATAGGCACATCCTTGGCTGGACCCCAGCTCAGACCTCTGCTGATCCATGACATCAGTTGTGGTGGAGGGCCCGAGCGGAAAACTGGGGCGGCCGCCCACTTGGCACTTCTAGGAGCCGTAATGTAGAACCACTCCTGTTGCCACAATTCAGACACCTCCGGAATGGAACCTTTGGGCCATGGAGCTCCCGTCATCTTGCATATTGAGGCACCTCCGCACGCTGCATGTTGCCCCTTGATCATCTTCGGCTTTACTTCAAAGGTCTTGAGCCACAGGCCAAAGTGAGGGGTAACTCTGAAGAAGGCCTCACAGACGACAATAAATGTCGTGATATGAAGAAAGGAGACCGGAGCTAGATCATGGAAATCTAGCCCGTAATAAAACATCAAGCCCCTGACGAAAGGATCCAGAGCAAGGCCTAGGCCTCGGAGGAAGTGGGAGACGAACACGACGTTCTCGTTGGGTTCGGGGGAGGTGACGGCCTGCCCTCGGGCGGGCAGCCGATGCACAACCTCGGCGGTCAGATATCTGGCCTCCCTCAACTTTTTGATGTCTTCTTCCGTGACGGAGGAAGGCACCCATCGGCCTTGAAGGCTAGATCTGGACATGATTAAAGGTTCGGAGCACCTGACCTGAACCTTGGGTGTTTGAGCTTGAGGTGGGGGAAGGATTCGATTGAGCACGGGGGGGGGGAGTAAGAGCCTTGTCCCTTTATAAAGAGGGTGAATATCAAGCGTCCTCTCTGTGGCCGTTTGGACTTGCCTATAGTCTAGGAGTCCTAGAAGCGGTTGGGTTACCTATGCCCGTATTGATGAGAATCCCGGAATAAGGGGACACGATCTCTGCTTTAACAAGACGTGCCAAGGAAACTGCCTCGCGTGACACGCTGAGGTGGGATAATAAAACGATTCGAATAAAGGCTTGGCCGTGGTGTGTCGCACCACGTAATAGTCAGCAGATTAGATTTGTGTAAATATTATTCTCTCTATGGCAATATGTGGAAACTTATTTTTGCAGGGCCGGACACTATCTTTGTGTTCAAAATCTTCTATGAAGTACTTGGAGGAGGAACCCGCCTTGCAATGCCGAAGACAAACTGCACGCTGGACAAGTCGTCATTGAAGCCTGGTTCAGGGGCTACTGAGGGAGTCCTGGATTAGGGGGTGTTCGGATGGCCGGACTATACCTTCAGCCGGACTCCTGGACTATGAAGATACAAGATTGAAGACTTCGTCCCGTGTCCGGAAGGGACTTTCCTTGGCGTGGAAGGGAAGCTTGGCGATACGGATATGCAGATCTCCTACCATTGTAACCGACTTTGTGTAACCCTAACCCTCTCCGATGTCTATATAAACCGAAGGGTTTTAGTCCGTAGGACGACATACAGAACAACAATCATACCATAGGCTAGCTTCAAGGGTTTAGCCTCTCTGATCTCGTGGTAGATTTACTCTTGTACTACCCATATCATCAATATTAATCAAGCAGGACATAGGGTTTTACCTCCATCAAGAGGGCCCGAACCTGGTTAAAACTTCATGTCCCTTGCCTCCTGTTACCATCCGGCCTAGACGCACAGTTCAGGAACCCCTACCCGAGATCCGCCGGTTTTGACACCGACAGGTCCCACCGAGTTCATGATGCAAACTCTCTGTATTCCCTTCATAACGTTTTGGTCTAACCGAGATGAGCGAATCGGTCCCACCAAGTTTGCCTGACCAACTCTCTGTTTGCCTATTACAAAAATCGGTCCCATCGAGTTTGTGTAATCGATCTCACTGAGATTACGTTATGCCCTAACCCTAATGGAATCGGTCCCACCGAGTTGAAGTGTCGGTCCCACCGAAAATCCTGACGGTCACACTATGAACTAAATTGGTCCGATCGAGTTGTCTGATTTGGTCCCACCGAGTTTTGTGATTTGTGTGTAACGGTTAGATTTTGTGTGGAGGCTATATATACCCCTCCACCCACTCTCCATTCATGGAGAGAGCCATCAGAACATGCCTACACTTCCAACATACATTTTCTGAGAGAGAACCACCTACACTTGTGTTGAGGTCAAGATATTCCATTCCAACAACATAAATCTTGATCTCTAGCCTTCCCCATGTTGCTTTCCACTCAAACACACTTTCCACCAAATCCAATCCTATGAGAGAGAGAGCTGAGTGTTGGGCAGACTATCATTTGAAGCACAAGTGCAAGGAGTTCATCATCAACACACCATCTATTACCTTTTGTAGAGTGGTGTCTCCTAGATTGGTTAGGTATCACTCGGGAGCCTCCGTCAAGATTGTGGAGTTGAACCAAGGAGTTTGTACGGGCAAGGAGATCGCCTACTTAGTGAAGATCTACCCTAGTGAGGCAAGTCCTTCGTGGGCGATGGCCATGGTGGGATAGACAAGGTTGCTTCTTCGTGGAACCTTCGTGGGTGGAGCCCTCCGTGGACTCGCGCAACCGTTACCCTTCGTGGGTTGAAGTCTCCATCAACGTGGATGTACGATAGCACCACCTATCGGAACCATGCCAAAAATCTCCGTGTCTCCAATTGCGTTTGCACACTCAAATCACATCCCCTTACATTCTTGCAACTTCCATGATTTACTTTCCGCTGCTCATATACTCTTGTCATGCTTGATTGATATGTATTGTGAATGTTTAAACTTGTGCTAAAACTCCACTTCAACTTAAAGAAATTAAAAACTGCAACTTTTCTTACTAAGTGTCTATTCACCCCCCTCTAGACACCTCTTCTCGATCCTTTCAACTACTCCATCTCAGGTGATGATCGGACATGGTTTAGTTGATATGGATCATGTGATCACTTAGATAATTAGAGGGATGTCTATCTAAGTGGGAGTTCTTAAATAATATGATTAATTGAACTTTAATTTATCATGAACTTAGTACCTGATAGTATTTTGCATGTCTATGTTGTTGTAGATAAATGGCCCGTGTTGTTGTTCCGTTGAATTTTAATGCGTTCCTAGAGAAAGCTAAGTTGAAAGATGATGGTTGCAATTATACGGACTGGGTCTGTAAATTCAGGATTATCCTCATTGCTGCACATAAGAATTATGTCCTGGAAGCACCGCTAGGTGCCAAACCCGCTGCAGGAGCAATGCTACCTCTTGAGCACTGCGTTGGTTTTCCCTTGAAGAGGAAAGGGTGATGCAACAAAGTAGGGTAAGTATTTCCCTCAGTTTTTGAGAACCAAGGTATCAATCCAGTACGAGGCCACGCACAAGTCCCTGGCACCTACACAAACAAATAAATCCTTGCAACCAACACGATAAGGGGTTGTCAATCCCTACACGGTCACTTACGAGAGTGAGATCTGGTAGATATGATAGGATAATATTTTTGGTATTATTATGATAAAGAAAAATAAAAGATGCAAGTAAAATAAATGGCAAAGGAAATAACTAAGTATTGGAAGATTAATATGATGGAAGATAGACCCGGGGGCCATAGGTTTCACTAGTGGCTTCTCTCAAGAGCATAAGTATTTACGGTGGGTGAACAAATTACTTTTGAGCAATTGATAGAATTGAGCATAGTTATGAGAATATCTAGGTATGATCATGTATATAGGCATCACATCCGAGACAAGTAGACCGACTCTTGCTTGCATCTACTACTATTACTCCACACATCGACTGCTATCCAGCATGCATCTAGAGTATTAAGTTCAAGAGAACAAAGTAACGCTTTAAGCAAGATGACATGATGTAGAGGGATAAACTCATGCAATATGATATAAACCCCATCTTGTTATCCTCGATGGCAACAATACAATATGTGCCTTGCTGCCCCTACTGTCACTGGGAAAGGACACCGCAAGATTGAACCCAAAGCTAAGCACTTCTCCCATTGCAAGAAAGATCAATCTAGTAGGCCAAACCGAACTGATAATTCGAAGAGACTTGCAAAGATAACCAATCATACATAAAAGAATTCAGAGAAGATTCAAATATTGTTCATAGATAAACTTGATCATAAACCCACAATTCATCGGTCTCAACAAACACACTGCAAAATGAGATTACATCGAATAGATATCCACAAGAGAGGGGGAGAACTTTGTATTGAGATACAAAAAGAGAGAAGAAGCCATCTAGCTAATAACTATGGACCCGTAGGTCTGAAGTAAACTACTCACACTTCATCGGAAGGGCTATGGTGTTGATGTAGAAGCCCTCTGTGATCGATGCCCCCTCCGGCGGAGCTCCGGAGAAGGCCCCAAGATGGGATCTCAAGGATACATAAAGTTACGGCGGTGGAATTAGGGTTTTGGCTCCGTATCTGGTAGTTTGGGGGTACGTAGCTATATATATGAGGAAGGAGTATGTCGGTGGAGCAACAGGGGGCCCACGAGGGTGGAGGGCGCGCCTGGGGGATAGGCGCGCCCCCTACCTCGTGCCTTCCTCATTGATTGCTCGACGTAGGGTCCAAGTCCTCTGGATCATGTTCGTTCCGAAAATCATGTTCCCGAAGGTTTCATTCTGTTTGGACTCTGTTTGATATTCTTTTTCTGCAAAACCCTAAAATAGGCAAAAAACAGCAATTCTGGGCTGGGCCTCTGGTTAATAGGTTAGTCCCAAAAATAATATAAAAGTGTATAATAAAGCCCAATAATGTCCAAAACAGAATATAATATAGCATGGAACAATCAAAAATTATAGATATGTTGGAGACGTATCAAGCAACGCCAGATGTTATGAACACCTGGCAGAGAAAAGCTGATGACTACTCGATAGTTCAGTGTGCCATGCTTTACAGCTTAGAACCGGGACTTCAACGACGTTTTGAACGTCATGGAGCATTGATACGTCCATTTTGCATCATGCTTTTATATCGATATTTGTTGCATTATGGGTTTTATTACACATTATGTCACAATACTTATGCCTATTCTCTCTTATTTTACAAGGTTTACATAAAGAGGGAGAATGCCGGTAGCTGGGATTCTGGGCTGGAAAAGGAGCAAATATTAGAGACCTATTTTGCACAGCTCCAAAAGTCCTGAAACTTCATGGAAGTCATTTTCAGAATATATAAAAAATATCGACCGCAAGAAGTTCACCAGGGGGGCCACACCCTGCCCACGAGGGTGGGGGGCGCACCCTACCCCCCTGGGCGTGCCCCCTACCTTGTGGGCCCCCTAGTGGCCCTCCGATGCCCATCTTCTGCTATATGGAGTCTTTCGATGAGGAAAAAAAATCATAAGCCATCTTTCCGGACGAGACTCCGCCGCCACGATGCGGAACCTTGGCGGAACCAATCTAGGGCTCTGGCGGAGCTGTTCTGCCGGGGAAACTTCCCTCCGGGAGGGGGAAATCATCGCCATCATCATCACCAACGCTCCTCTCATCGGGAGAGGGCAATCTCCATCAACATCTTCAACAGCACCATCTCCACTCAAAACCCTAGTTCATCTCTTGTATCCAATTCTTGTCTCTAGCTCCGGGATTGGTACCTGTGGGTTGCTAGTAGTGTTAATTACTCCTTGTAGTTGATGCTAGTTGGTTTATTTGGTGGAAGATCATATGTTCAGATCCTATATGCATATTAATACCCCTCTGATTATGAACATGAATATGCTTTGTGAGTAGTTACGTTTGTTCCTAAGGACAAGGGAGAAGTCTTGCTATTAGTAGTCATGCGAATTTGGTATTCGTTCGATTTTTTGATGAGATTTATGTTGTCTCTCCTCTAGTGGTGCTATATGAACGTTGACTACATGAAACTTCACCATTATTTGGGCCTAGAGGAAGGCATTGGGAAGTAATAAGTAGATGATGGGTTGCTAGAGTGACAAAATCTTAATCCCTAGTTTATGAGTTGCTTCATAAGGGGCTGATTTGGATCCATATGTTTCATGTTATGGTTAGGTTTACCTTAATACTTTTGTTGTAGTTGTGGATGCTTGCAATAGAGGTTAATCATAAGTGGGATGCTTGTCCAAGTAAGGACAGTACCCAAGCACCGGTCCACCCACATACCAAATTATCAATGTACCAAATGCGAATCATATGATCGTGATGAAAACTAGCTTGACGATAATACCCATGTGTCCTCGGGAGCGCTTTACATCATATAAGAGTTTTTTCAGGCTTGTCCTTTGCTATAAAAAGGATTGGGCCACCTTGCTGCACTTTATTTACTTTTGTTACTTGTTGCTCGTTACCAATTATCTTATCACAAAACTATCCGTTAACTATAATTTCAGTGCTTGGAGAGAATACCTTGCTGAAAACCGCTTATCATTTCCTTCTAATCCTCGTTGGGTTCGACACTCTTACCTATCGAAAGTACTACAATAGATCCCCTATACTTGTGGGTCATCAAGACTCTTTTCTGGCGTCGTTGCCGGCGAGTGAAGCGCCTTTGCTAGGTGGAATTTGGTAAGGAAAAATTTATATAGTGTGCTGAAATTTACTGTCACTTGTTACTATGGAAAGTAATCCTTTTAGGGGCTTATTCAGGTTATCTTCACCCCGACCAGTAGAGCAAAGAGTTGCTCCTCAACCTACTGAAAATTAAAATGTCTGCTTTCAAATTCCTTCGGGTATGATAGAAAAACTGCTAGCTAATCCTTTTGCAGGAGACGGAACAACGCATCCTGATGAGCACCTAATATATGTGGATGAAGGTTGTGGATTATTTAAGCTTGCAGGTGTACCCGGAGATATTATTAAGAAGAAGGTCTTCCCTTTATCTTTGAAGGAAGATGCATTGACATGGTATAGGGTATGTGATGATACGGGGTCATGGAACTACAAATGATTGAAATTGGAATTTATCAGAAGTTTTATCCTATGCATCTTGTTCATCGTGATCGCAATTATATATATAATTTTTGGCCTCGCGAAGGAGAAAGCATCACTCAAGCTTGGGGGAGGCTTAAATCAATGTTATATTCATGCCCCAATCATGAGGTCTCAAGATAAATGATTATTCAAAACTTATATGCTCGGCTTTCCGATAACAATCGCACCATGCTCGATACTTCTTGTGCTGGCTCTTTTATGACGAAGACTATTGAATTCAAATGGGATTTATTGGAAATAATTAAACGCAACTCTGAAGATTGGGACCTCGATGAAGGTAAGGAGTCAGGTATGACACCTAAGTTTGATTGTGTTAAATATTTTATGGATACCGATGTTTTCCGTAAATTTAGCATTAAATATGGACTTGACTCTGAGATAGTAGCTTCTTTCTGTGAATCTTTTGCTACTCATGTTGATCTCCCTAGGGAGAAGTGGTTTAAATATCATCCTCCCATAGAAGTAAAAGTAGTTGCACCTATTAAAGTTGAAGAAAATACTATCACTTATAATGATCCTATTGTTCCTACTGCTTATGTTGAGAAACCACCTTTTCCTGTTAGGATAAAAGATCATGCTAAAGCTTCAACTGTGGTTCGTAAAAGCAATATTAGAACCTATACACCTCCTGAGCAAATTAAAGTTGAACCTAATATTGCTATTGTTAAAGATCTCTTGTCTGATAATATTGATGGGCATGTCATTCATTTCCGTGATGAGACTGCTAGAATTGCTAAACCTTGTGCTAAAGATAAACCTAGACCTTTGGTAGGCATGCCTGTTATTTCTGTTAAAATAGGAGATCATTGTTATCATGGCTTATGTGATATGGGTGCCAGTGCTAGTGCTATACCTCATGACTTATACAAAGAAATTATGCATGATATCGCACCTACTGAGATAGAAGATATTGATGTCACAATTAAACTTGCCAATAGAGATACTATTTCACAAATTGGAATTGTTAGAGATGTTGAAGTCTTTGTTGGGAAAACTAAATATCCTGCTGATTTTCTTGTTCTTGGTTCCCCACAAGATAGCTTTTGTACCATTATATTTGGTAGACCCTTCTTGAACACTGTTAATGCTAAGATAGATTGCAAAAAGGATGTTGTTACTATTGGTTTAGGTGATATGTCTCATGAATTTAATTTCTCTAAATTTCGTAGACAACACCGTGAAGAGGAATTGCCTAGTAAAGATGAAATTATTGGTCTTGCTTCTATTGCCGTACCTCCTTGTGATCCTTTATAACAATATTTGCTAGACCATGAAAATGATATGTTTATGAATGAAAGAAGGGAAATTGATGAAGTATTCTTTAAACAGGAACCCATCCTGAAACACAATTTGCCTGTTGAAATCCTAGGGGATCCTCCTCCACCCAAGGGTGATCCCGCCTTTGAGCTTAAACCATTGCCTGATACTCTTAAGTATGCTTATCTTGATGAGAAAAAGATATATCCTGTTATTATTAGTGCTAACCTTTCAGAGCATGAAGAAGAGAGATTATTGAAAACTCTAAAGAAGCACCATGCTACTATTGGATATACTCTTGATGATCTGAAGGGCATTAGTCCCACTCTGTGTCAACACAAAATAAATTTGGAGGAAGATGCCAAATCAATTCATGATCATCAACGACGGCTGAATCCTAAGATGAAGGAAGTGGTAAGAAAGGAAATACTAAAGCTTCTTGAGGCAGGTATAATTTATCCCGTTGCTGATAGTCAGTGGGTAAGTCCTGTCCATTGCATCCCTAAGAAGGGAGGTATTAATTTTGTTCCTAATGATAAAGATGAGTTGATTCCGCAAAGAATTATTACAGGTTATAGGATGGTAATTGATTTCTGCAAATTAAATAAGGCTACTAAAAAGGATCATTACCCCTTACCTTTTATTGATCAAATGCTAGAAAGATTATCCCAACACACACATTTTTGCTTTCTAGATGGTTATTCTGGTTTCTCTCAAATACCTGTGTCAGCCAATGATCAATTAAAGACTACTTTTACTTGCCCTTTTGGTACTTTTGCTTATAGACGTATGCCTTTTGGTTTATGTAATGCACCAGCTACCTTTCAAAGATGCATGATGGCTATATTCTTTGACTTTTATGAAAAGATTTGTGAGGTTTTGATGGATGATTTTTCCGTCTATGGATCCTATTTTGATGATTGCTTAAGCAACCTTGACCGAGTTTTGCAGAGATGTGAAGAAACTAATCTTGTCGTGAATTGGGAAAAGTGCCACTTTATGGTTAATGAAGGTATTGTCTTGGGGCATAAAGTTTCTTAAAGAGGTATTGAGGTTAATAAAGCCAAGGTTGAGGCTATTGAAAAGATGCCATGTCCCAAGGACATCAAAGGTATAAGAAGTTTCCTTGGTCATGCCGGTTTCTATAGGAGGTTCATTAAGGACTTCTCAAAAATTTCTCGGCCTCTGACTAATTTATTAAAAAAAGATATACCATTTGTTTTTGATGATGATTGTGTAGAAGCATTTGAAATACTTAAGAAAGCATTAGCCTCTGCACCTATTGTTCAGCCACCTGATTGGAATTTACCTTTTGAAATTATGTGTGATGCTAATGATTATGTTGTAGGTGCTATTCTTGGGCAAAGAGTTGATAAGAAATTAAATGTTATTCAATATGCTATTAAAACACTAGACAATGCCCAGAGAAATTATGCTACTACTGAAAAAGAATTCTTAGCAGATGTATTTGCTTGTGATAAGTTTAGACCTTATATTGTTGATTCTAAAGTAACTATTCACACTGACCATGCTGCTATTAAATATCTTATGGAAAAGAAAGATGCTAAACCTAGACTTATTAGATGGTTTCTCTTGCTACAAGAATTTGATTTGCAAATTATTGATAGAAAGGGAGTTGAGAACCCCGTTGCAGACAACTTGTCTAGGTTAGAAAATGTGCTTGATGACCCACTACCTATTGATGATAGCTTTCCAAATGAACAATTAAATGTCATAAATGCTTCTCACACTGCTCCATGGTATGCTGATTATGCTAATTACATTGTTGCTAAATTTATACCACCTAGTTTCACATACCAGCAAAAGAAAAAGTTCTTCTATGATTTGAGACATTACTTTTGGGATGACCCACATCTTTATAAAGAAGGAGTAGATGGTGTTATTAGACATTGTGTACCTGAGCATGAACAGGAACAGATCCTATGCAAGTGTCACTCCGAGGCTTATGGAGGACACCATGCTGGAGATAGAACTGCACACAAGGTATTGCAATCCGGTTTTTATTGGCCTACTCTCTTCAAGGATGCCCGTAAGTTTGTCTTGTCTTGTGATGAATGTCAAAGAATTGGTAATATTAGTAGACGTCAAGAAATGCCCATGAATTATTCACTTGTTATTGAACCATTTGATGTTTGGGGCTTTGACTATATGTGACCTTTTCCTACCTCTAATGGTTATACACGTATTTTAGTTGCTGTTGATTACGTTACTAAGTGGGTAGAAGCTATTCCAACTAGTAGTGCTGATCGTAACACCTCTATTAAGATGCTTAAAGAAGTTATTTTTCCAAGGTTTGGAGTCCCTAGATATTTAATGACTGATGGTGGCTCACATTTTATTCATGGTGCTTTCCATAAAATGCTTGCTAAATATGATGTTAATCATAGAATTGCATCTCCTTATCACCCACAGTCTAGTGGTCAAGTAGAATTGAGTAATAGAGAGCTCAAATTAATTTTTTAAAAGACTGTTAATAGATCTAGAAAGAATTGGTCCAAGAAACTTGATGATGCATTATGGGCCTATAGAACTGCATATAAAAATCCTATGGGTATGTCTCCGTATAAAATGGTTTATGGAAAAGCATGTCACTTACCTCTCGAACTAGAACATAGGGCTTATTGGGCCATTAAAGAGCTCAATTATGATTTCAAACTTGCCGGTGAGAAGAGGTTATTTGACATTAGCTCACTTGATGAATGGAGAACCCAAGTGAAAGTGCAACTATCCCTAGGTGGTTTTGGTAATTCATAACAACATATAGCTCATTGAGCTAATGCTATTCCAAGATGATTATTTCAGGAAAGCTCAATGATTGGCATGGCATGGATGTGAAAGTGGAACCCTCAAAATGCTAAGGACAAAGGATTGGCTCAAGCTCCAAAGCTCAAGACTCTTCATTTTACATTTTAGTGATCCAAAATCACATTGAGTCTTTAGGAAAAGCCAATACTATCAAGGAGGGATGAGGTGTTGCTTAATGAGCCTCTTGCTTCATGTGCTTAGTGATATGCTCCAAAACCCTCAACTACTTTCCCATATCCACATATGACCAAAACCCTAAGCCAAACTCGGTCCTACCGATTCTTCCTATCCGGCGCCACCGAGTTTCATTTGTCATAAGCCACTGCCAAACCCTAGCAAATCGGTTCTACCGATAGGGATCTCGGTCTCACCGAGATGGGGTTGCAAACTCTCTGTTTCCCTTTCGTAACTTTTCGGTCTCACCGAAAGAGCGAATCGGTCCCACCGAGATTGCAATGTAAATTCAGTGTTTCCTTTTTGTAACTTTTCGGTCTCATCGAAAGAGCAAATCGGTCCCACCGAGTTTGCCTGACCAACTCTCTGGTTAGCTAATTACCAAATTCGGTCCCACCGAGTTTGTGTAATCGGTCTCACCGAGATTACGTTATGCCCAAACCCTAACCATATCGGTCCTACCGAGTTGCATGTCAGTCCCACCGAAAATCTCTAACGGTCACTAGGTTTACCTTTCCGGTCCGACCGAGTTTGTTGATTCGGTCCCACCGAGATTGGAAAACTGTGTGTAACGGTTGGATTTTGTGTGGAGGCTATATATACCCCTCCACCTCCTCTTCATTCGTGGAGAGAGCAATCATAACACATACACAATTCCAACTC
>NC_053023.1:618161793-618255839 GCF_003073215.2 Triticum urartu
GGCATGCTTGGGGTTATGCTTGACCACAGCTGTACTTGCCGATCTTACAGGAGGAGGAGGAGGAAGACGCCTCTGGTTGAAACACTTGTTGGCATAGTGACCCTTCTGTTGGCACTTGTTGCACGTGACCTCTGAAAGCGGACGGTGATACGGAGCACTCGATCTTGGAGCTTGAGACGAAGTCTTGTTCTGAAAGCCAGGGTTGGGTGAGTGGGAAGAACCACTGCCACCTTTGCTCTTCTGCTGATACGGCTGACGAAACGGAGGAGGAGGAAGCCAAAACTTCTGCTGCTTGGCCACTTGAGTATAGGAAGAAGGAGTAACATCTCTGACCCGCTTCCTGGAAGCATCACACCTCAACTGAGCAGCCTCTTGCTTCAGTGCCATGTTGTAGAACTCATCGTATCTCAAGGGCTCGAAGAGAACAAGAGCGAGCTGAATATCTTCTCTGAGACCACCCCTGAACTGATATATCATGCTCTTCTCATCAGGCACGTCCTGCTTGGCAAAGCGGGCGAGCTTCTGGAACAATTTGTTGTAGTCATAGACAGACAAAGAGCCTTGCTTCAGATTGCGGAATTCCTCACGCTTGCTTTCAACCATGCTCTACGGAATATGATGAGCTCGGAAATCTCGACGGAAATCATCCCAAGTGATAACACGTCCACCTCTGGAGTCCTTGTACTGCTGGAACCATTCTGCAGCTTGATCTTTGAGTTGGAAGGAAGCGAACTTGACAAAGTCCTCAGGCCTGATGTTACTACACTCGAAATGCTTACATAGATCCACAAGCCAATCGTCAGCATCGGTTGCCTCAACACAATTTCTGAAAGTCTTTGGCCCGTTAGCAAGGAACTGGTTGAGTGTAGCAAAGTGGCTCTGATTGCTGCCTTGATTCCCTTGACTGCTTTGATTGCGCTCTTGAAGAATTTGCATGATCAACTGTGTATTTGCATTGGTTGCGGCCATCACAGCTTGCCATGCCTCTGGAGGAGGTGGAGGTGGTGGCGGATCTTGATTCTGGTTCTGACTGGTGCTCTTAGCGGGAGCCATCCTGAAGAGGTTGACCACCGTTAGCACATAGGCAGATAAATGAAGCTGAAACCAACGGAATGAAAATTGCAACATAAAGTCTTCACATCCGAACAAAATGAACGAATGCATTCCTCTTGAAGTGGTCACATATCCATAAATTGCGAAGCCACGTAGAATTAGGTAGAAGAAGTAAAACAACAAGATACGGCTCGGGAACAAATAATCGGTAAGAAATCCCAATCTCAAACCAATATCCGTGGAAGAAGAACTAGAGCTACGAGGATTCCCACCTATGAAACTCCCGAACCTTTCCGGTTATGCAATTAGGTGTTGGGGATACAAGGGAAGCATAATATCTTACCCAAACTAGCAAATCCTACATCCAGCTGTATCCATCCTTCAACACATAACCAAGAAAACTTCGTAAACCATATACCTCAACCTTCAAAAAGCATCCGTTATACAAGTTATGGCGATACTCCCGAACTCCCGCCCCAGTACTGGGTGGCGTCGAGGTTATCTCACCAACGAACTGCATAAAAGAGATTTTCGATGTCGGCGAACATATCTCAAGTATTCCAGAATTGCAACGATAAAATTATGATGACAACACCTCAGAGCTCAACTCCCCGGGACACTTCCACTAAACCCCTGACAGGAGGCACCAAGACAATGTTCTCATCATAAAACCATCGGAACGATTCCAAGATACTAGCGTGATCCTAAAAAAAATTTTGTGAAATTGAGAAGAGAAGAGACAAAACTCTACGTCAGGATGCCTTACCAGAGCAATGAGGAGACTGGGAAGTAAAAAGAATTCCTAAACTCTCCGATATATAATTCCTAAAGACTCAAAACATTTTTCTAGACACAACTCGGCCGCTAAGAACGATCAAGCAATGGGGCTCCTAAGGTCGGGGAAGGCTCTGAGTACCAACTTGTAACACCCTCGATGCGACTATAGCTCCCACGTGTCGAGGCACGACTTAGAGACATAATCGCATTGAAGTCTTATGTCGCAAGTTAGGCAATCTTCACAACATCCCATGTAATATGAATAATAAAGGGGAGAACATAGTTGGCTTACACTCGCCACGTCAATCAAGTACATAAATAACATTACATCATCCAAAACACTCATGGCCCGACTACGGCGCCAAAATAGAAGAAAACCCAACATGCGACAACGGTCCCAATCACCCCCAACTAGGCACCACTACTGATCGTCAGGAAAAGACACGTAGTATCGCTGAGAGTCCTCGTCGAACTCCCACTTGAGCTCGTACTCGTCACCTGGAGCGGAATCACCTGGACCTGCATCTGGAGTTATAGTATCTGTGAGCCACAGGGACTCAGCAATCTCGCACCCTCGCGATCAAGACTATTTAAGCTTATAGGAAGGGTAAGGAAATATATATGTGGAGCTGCAGCAAGCGACTAGCATATATGGTGGCTAACTTATTCGCAAGAGAGCGAGAAGAGGAGGCAAAGCGCGAGCGAGAAACTAGAGAGCAACCTGCGCAAACATTACTCCAACACCGTGTCCACTTCCCGGACTCCGCCGAGAAGAGGCCATCACGGTAACACACACGGTTGATTCATTTTAATTAATTAAGGTTCAAGTTATCTACAACCGGACACTAACAAATTCCCATCTGCCCGTAACCGCGGGCACGGCTTTCGAAAGTTCAATCCCTGCAGGGGAGTCCCAACTTAGCCCATGACAAGCTCTCACGGTCAACGAAGGAATAGACCTCCTCCCAAGACGTTCCGATCATACTCGGTATCTCGGTAACTCAAGACACTTCGACAGGTTAAAACAAGACCAGCAACACCGCCCGAATGTGCCGACAAATCCCGATAGGAGCTGCACATATCTCTTTCTCAGGGCACACTCAGATAAGCAATCCGTACAACTAAAACCAGCCCTCGAGTTTCCCCGAGGTGGCGCTGCAAGGGGCTCTAGTTTGGACCAACACTCAAAGGAGCACTGGCCCGGGGGGGTTAAAATAAGATGACCCTTGAGTCTGCAGAACCCAAGGGAAAAAAAGGCTAGGTGGCAAATGGTAAAACCAAGGTTGGGCATTGCTGGAAAAGCTTTAATTAAGGCGAAATATCAAGGGGTTCCCATTATAACCCAACCGCGTAAGGAACGCAAAATCCGGGAACATAACATCGATATGACGGAAACTAGGGCGGCAAGAGTGGAACAAAACACTAGGCGAGAGGCCGAGCCTTCCACCCTTTACCAAGTATATAGATGCATTAAGATAACATAGCAACATAATGATATCCCAACAAGTAAGTAAATGTTCCAACAAGGAACGGCCTCCAATCTTCACCTGCAACTAGCAACGCTATAAGAGGGGGGGCTGAGCAAAGCGGTAACATAGCCAATCAACGGTTTGCTAGGACCAGGTGGGTTAGAGGTTTGACATGGCAATTGGGAGGCTGACAAGCAAATGGTAGGCATCGTAGCATTGGCATAGCAAAAGAGCGAGCAAACTAGCATAGCAAAGATAGTAGTGATTTCGAGGGTATGATCATCTTGCCTGCACAGTTGTCAGGGTTGACTGGATCCTCAAAAGCAAACTCAACGGGCTGCTCGTAAGCGAACTCGTCTCCCGGCTCTACCCGAATAAGACAAACAAGCAACAAGGATACAATCAACCACATGCAAGACAAGCAATATGATGAAATGATGATATGCTATGCGGGATGCGATGCGGGATGCAAAATGCAAGATATGATAGGAAATGCATGAACCTGGCCTCAACTTGGAAATCCAAGTGTGCCACTGAAAAGATGAGATGAAACCGCTTGAAAACGATATAAAGAACGCCGGAATCGGAGTTACGGTTTGGAAATGGCAAGCGTTTTAAGAATGACACCGGTCTGCGATTTACAGCAAATAGGCATCTAAATGCAATGAGATGAACATGCTACAGCGACCAAACATGACAAAAAAATACATGGCAGGGATGCACACAAGATGCTTAACAAAAGACTAGCACTGAGCCATGGCCAATTCATCCATTATGAGGTTCAAACAAGCACGGCAAAAACGCAAATGCAAAACAGATTTCAGACTTAGTGAAATTAACACTTGTCTGAAATTTCAGATCATGAAGCCCTCTTCGGAGCAGCAAAACAACATGATACATGACCTGATTAAGACAAGTAAGAACATGGAATGGAGCTACTCAACAAGCTTAACAAAATACCCAAAGTGACCTGGGGCCAAAAGGGTTCACAAAATATACTAACGGGCACACGAACATAGCTAAAACACAATCAGTTTTCAGACTTAGTGAAAACTGAGACATGCTGAAATATAACTCACGAAGGCATGTAAACGAGCTCGATGCACTTACTATGGTGCAATTCATGGCAAGGAAAGCATACATCCATTAATAAGGCACAAAATGCTAGCTAGACATGGCAATAATAATGGCATAGCATGCACGGAGCAACTACAACAACTCCGGCAAAATCGCAAACGAGTTGACGATCTGCCCAGATTCACAATGAAGCAAAATTAGAGCTCGATTGACTCAAGCTAGGGTGCTCCATAATTTCAAAAAAAGACATGGATGGATAGATCATAATATGATTAACAAAACTCCTTTACTGATCATCCTCAAAAGAGGCACGGATCACTAGGAAAGAAGCTGAACATATGGCATCATGAACTAAATAATCCCAGACTTAGTGAAAACTACTAAGTCCCTGAAAACAGATTTACCGGGTGCCTCACTTTGCAAGCTTGCACGAGTAACCACACACATCCTAAAAATGCATGGGTTGCACCTCTAGAAAGAAGACAAAATCCTTAACAAAACATATGAAGGACTCACAGGCATAGCATGCACACAATAATCATGGCAAAAATGACAAAAGTCTAAGATGAACTAGCAGATCTGATAATTAACTCACGAAGCCTCCTTCTAACAGCATTTCGGGCATCAAGATGAGCTCAAATTAAAATGATGCAATGGAATTAAATGATGTACTCGTCGAGACGAACATTTTGATATACTATATGCTCAAATCGGAGCTACGGATGTGGAGATACGGACGGTCAAAGTATGCACAAAAATTGGGGTTCAGGAGAGAAAAGTCAACCGAGATATTTTTGGATCTAGATCCAAATCCGGGACACTGTAGCATGCACGCAGCCCGAGGATGGCCGGCCGATCTTGGGGCTCGCCAGAGAAGACACGGGTGGCCGGAGTGGAAGAGGCCGGCGAGGTGCGGCGGCGTTGGAGGCGGCGTTGGCGCGGTCGACGAGGCGGCAGGGCCCAATCCGGGGGGCGGCGGCCGGAGCTTGCTGCGGCGCGGGAAGGCGAGGCCGGCGACGGCGGGGCTCGCCGGCGAGGTGGCATGCGGCGGCGCGGCTCCACGGCGTCGGGGAAGAAGGTGCGGGCGAGGGGCACTAGCGGCGCGCGGCGAATGGGCTCGGGGGGGCCGTTCGCGGGCTCTCCCGGGCCGGCGGCGGCGGCGGTGGGCGCGGCCACGTGGCGGCTAGCGATTGGCTGCGGCGGCGGGGCGGACAAAGTCCGGCGCGGCCGGACACGTCCGGTGCGCGGCGGATTCGATTTTTAGGGTTTCGAGAGGGGGAGATGATCCGAAAACGGGGGGGCTATATAGGCATAGAGGGAGCTAGGAGAGTCCAAATGAGGTGCGGTTTTCGGCCACGCGATCGTGATCGAACGCTCTAGGACATGGAGCAGAGTTTGGTGGGTTTTGGGCCAAATTGGAGGGGTGTTGGGCTGCAACACACACGAGGCCTTTTCGGTCCCTCGGTTAACCGTTGGAGTATCAAACGAAGTCCAAATGGTACGAAACTTGACAGGCGGTCTATCGGTAGTAAACCAAGGCCGCTTGGCAAGTCTCGGTCCAATCCGGAAATGTTTAATCCCCACACACGAAAGAAAGCTAGAAATGGCCACCGGAGGAGAACGAAGCGCCGGAATGCAAAACGGACAACGGGGAAAATGCTCGGATGCATGAGACGAACACGTATGCAAATGCAATGCACATGATGACATGATATGAGATGCATGACAACGACAACAAAACACGGAGACAAAACCCGAACCCGAGGGAATAAATATAACTTAACGCCGGAAACGGCAAGAGTTGGAGTACAAATAGGGAAAGTTACATCCGGGGTGTTACAACACTCCACCACTACGAAAGGATCTCGTCCCGAGATCTAGGATTGAAAGAACGCCGGGTACTCAGAACGGAGGTGATCCTCGCGTTCCCAGGTAGCTTCACGGTCGGAATGGTGTGACCACTTGACTTTGAGAAATTTGATTGACTTGTTGCGAGTCTTGCGTTCAGTCTCTTCAAGAATAGCAACTGGGTGCTCACGATAGGAGAGATCTTCTTGGAGCTCAATGTCCTCCAAGTTGACTATGCGGTCAGGAGTCTTGAAGCACTTTCGAAGCTGAGAGACATGGAACACGTCATGAACATTTGCAAAGTTTGAAGGAAGCTCGAGTTGATAGGCGAGGTCGACGAGGCGGCGGGGCCCGGTCCGGGGCGGCGGCGGCCGGAGCTTGCTGCAGCGTGGGAAGGCGAGGCCGGTGACGGCGGGGCTCGCCGGCGAGGTGGCGTGCGGCGGTGCGGCTCCGCGACATCGGGGAAGAAGGTGCGGGCGAGGGGCACTGGCGGCGCGCGGCGGATGGGCTCGGGGGGGCCGTTCGCGGGCTCTCCCGGGCCGCCGGCGGCGGCGGTGGGCGCGGCCATGTGGCGGCTGGCGATTGGCTGCGGCGGCGGGGCGGACAAAGTCCGGCGCGGCCGGACATGTCCGGTGCGCGGCGGATCCGATTTTTAGGGTTTCGAGAGGGGGAGATGATCCGAAAACGGGGGGGACTATATAGGCATAGAGGGAGCTAGGAGAGTCCAAATGAGGTGCGGTTTTCGGCCACGCGATCGTGATCCAACGCTCTAGGACATGGAGCAGAGTTTGGTGGGTTTTGGGCCAAATTGGAGGGGTGTTGGGCTGCAACACACACAAGGCTTTTTCGGTCCCTCGGTTAACCGTTGGAGTATCAAACGAAGTCCAAATGGTACGAAACTTGACAGGCGGTCTACCGGTAGTAAACCAAGGCCGCTTGGCAAGTCTCGGTCCAATATGGAAATGTTTAATCCCCACACATGAAAGAAAGCTAGAAATGGCCACCGGAGGAGAACAGAGCGCCAGAATGCAAAACGGACAACGGGGAAAATGCTCGGATGCATGAGACGAACACGTATGCAAATGCAATGCACATGATGACATGATATGAGATGCATGACAATGACAACAAAACACGGAGACAAAACCCGAACCCGAGGGAATAAATATAACTTAACGCCGGAAACGGCAAGAGTTGGAGTACAAATAGGGAAAGTTACATCCGGGGTGTTACAAAAAGTTCCAACCATCATATCTGCTTGAGATTCAGATCTGGTTGGTAACAGAATATTTTAGACAACATGTCTGGAAAAGAAAGTTTGCAACACAAACCAACGAGATGACGTTGCGAGATTATCGGGAAATGAACAACGATAGCAAGGCCCAAAACATGAGCTGGTTCTGCTACATACATGTGAACACGCTGTCCCAGACAAGCATGACCACATAGTAGTCTTACAACGAAACACTACTGAGTTCAGGTGGGGAACCATCATCGTGGATATCGAATTCTTTACGCAAGTCCATGGATTAGATCCCAAGCATAGACTTATTTTACTTGAACAAGTCAATCAGTGGCTTGGTGTGCTAGGAATACATATAGAATTAAGGTTGCAAGTCTCCAGACCACAAAATACTTCGCACATATGCATGACTGACTTGGGATGATTCCAAGGGAAGTGAAACAAGCTTTCTCAAATTCATGGCGGAAACTTGCACCAAATGCACGTGAGTTAGAGGAAGTCACTTCTTTCATCCAAACACATACCTCATGAACGGAACACGAAGGCATTGTTCACAAAGTTTCCAACACTAGCTAGATGTTCAACACGAATCACGGAGATGATGAAAATGTTGCTGATGGGCTCAACAACAATTCATCCAGGTTTCCATACAAGCGGAATCCTACAATTATGTGAACAAGGTGATAGCATTGGTCAGACCAAGAGATATAACGGTGTATGCTCGAGGAAACAACCACGCGTAAGACAACATTACGAACATCGTTGGTTCTGATTTGATTTGATGATAGCCCACACTCAAATCAAAGTTTTGACAAGACAATAGATCCACAACTAATCACGAGCACCAATCGATGAAGATATCATCTTTCTTCAACACACACACACACACAAAAGATATCCCTTAGGGATGAACTAAGTCAAATAAGCTTTTATCTTCCAACTCTCCAAGTTGTTATTTTAGCTTAACCAATTAGTTCAGGGTATCCAACACCGATTCTTGGAGAAAAGAGTGGTTTACTAGAAAACCAACTTGACCACCAACTCAACATAGCGGTCAGGTGACGACCTGGTGATACTTCCGAGAAGATATTCGGAAAATCACGAACCACCAACATGTTACTATGCTCGAGAACAATCTTGCTTTTCAGGAAAGACAATATGATCAATAGAGCGAGGATTTGAAATAATCCTACCTCATCGATCGAGGACTGCACTAGGAGAATGGACTAGGTAGCACGATCAATCTTAGAATGATGATCCCATAACCAACACACTAAGAATGAGATTATCGTCCATTAATCACTAGGCAACATAGATGCTAGGAGTATTGATTTCACACATCATACTTCACCTGTCGGCATTCCGGTTGCAACAACACGGGAACCGAGAAATGAATAATGATGGCGAGAAGTATCACTGCATCAAGAATTCACAACAGCTGGTGCAATTCTCATGAAAATCCTAACATAAAGGGGGTAATACTCCAGGGTAGAACAGAATCAAAAGCTGGGTTGGCATTATGATTTGCGGATTACAACTACTTTGACCCAATCCTGGATATGAATGGGATTCTGGAGTTTGTTTCTCCTAGTCATTCTGGAATAGAATTGCTTGACGGACCACAGGAGTAAAAAGGCATCGATGAAAGCGAGTGCACAACTACACCTGACTATCAATTGATAGACGAGGGCCGGATAACAACTAAAGAGGGACAACTCAAAGGAACATATAACTTTCTGAGTTGTGGATGCATAGACTAGTATGTCGAACCAAGTTCAACATGTTTCTTCCAGATAACCCATGCAGAAAAGGAAGGACTCACATATTCACAATGTAGAATGGAGAACTCATTAGGAGCGCTCTGATTGTGATTTTTTGGTTCAACGAGGAACTTCTGCCATAAGCAGTTCATGGTATTGGAGGAAGGAAATACCACGGACCTTGAGGACTATCGCAAAGGTTACTAATAACCAAAAGGAACGAGCAAACACTATCAACACGAAGTAAGTAGGGTGAAACTCGGGTTCAAGAACCCAGGAATAGAATGCCTACTAACCAAATGGCATCACGGGATGCTTTCGAGAATAATGGCCAGAATCATCACACTGGGAACACAAAACATGGCTAGATTACTAGGTGATTTTCCAGGATGCCTGGTGTTGGTGTCAAAACCGGCGGATCTCGGGTAGGGGGTCCCGAACTGTGCGTCTAGGCTGGATGGTAACAGGAGGCAGGGGACACGATGTTTTACCCAGGTTCGGGCCCTCTTGATGGAGGTAAAACCCTACGTCCTACTTGATTGATATTGATGATATGGGTAGTACAAGAGTAGATCTACCACGAGACCAGAGAGGCTAAACCCTAGAAGCTAGCCTATGGTATGATTGTATGTTGTGATTGTTGTCCTACGGACTAAAACCCTTCGGTTTATATAGACACCGGAGAGGGTTAGGGTTACACAAGGTCGGTTACAAAGGAGGAGATATCCATATCCGTATTTCCTAGCTTGCCTTCCACGCCAGTAGAGTCCCATCCGGACACGAGACGAAGTCTTCAATCTTGTATCTTCATAGTCTAATAGTCCGGCCAATGGATATAGTCCGGCTATCCGGAGACCCCCTAATCCAGGACTCCCTCAGTAGCCCACGAACCAGGCTTCAATGACGATGAGTCCGGCGCGCAGTATTGTCTTCGGCATTACAAGGCAGGTTCCTCTCCAAATTCTGTGTACCTGTCGAAACAATGTCCGATTTCTTGTGAATGTTGCACTCCTTGGCTTCCACGCCCAATAATGGCCACTTTCCATGTGTCGAGCGAATGTGAAGAGCCAGGGTGTTTTCACATTTACCCCCTAGCTGTTTGAATGAGCCGCCTGTTTAAAAAGACGAGGATTCAGATCCAAATCACACCATCCTCCATTGGCGAGCCTTCATCGGAGCACGCCCGACAGAGATCCATTCCATCATGGCCGGTCGACGCAGCTCCTCCTCTCGCTCCCCTAGCTCCAAGCCTGGAGATTGGGAGAGATGTTCCGTCCCGCACAGCAAATTAGTGATGCTTCAGACCAAGGGATTTCTTCCACCAGCGTACTTGGTCCCGGTTCGAGCCGGGCTCGCCACCTATAATGGCGGAGAGCAAGCGGAGAGCCTTCCCAATCCCTCCAAGGGAGAGCGGGTATGCCTTGTCCCTTATTTGGTAAGAGGCCTCGGATTCCCAATTCATCCATTTCTCCGGGGGCTCTTGGAGTTCTATGGCCTCCAGTTGCACAACCTTACGCCTGCCTCCATGCTGCATATCACGGGATTTGTAGACCTTTGTGAGTTGTTTTTGGGCTGTGAGGTTCATTTTGCTCTGTGGAAGAAGTTGTTCTGCCTTGTGCCCCATTCTCAGAAGGGGTCAATATATCAAGTGGGCAGAGCCGAAGTGTGGCGTGTTGCCGGGACCGGATACCTGTCCGGGACCCCAAAGAAGACGTCCAAAGACTGGCCTTCAGAATGGTTTTATATAGAAGACGTCCCCCTCCCGGATCCTATTCGGATCGGCCTTCCTGAGTTCGACAACGCCCCTTTGAAGAAGCGTCGGAGATGGTGTCCACGGAGCTCCCTGGAGGAAGACGACAGGGATGTTTGTCGGTGTTCTGGGAATGGGGGTCCCCAGACTTGCCTACCTGCGGCCTGCGGCGTGGCTCGAGGAGGGGCCCAGCATGGCCCATCTTCATCAACACAGACCCAAGACCCTCACGAGGGGTCAAGCCTCGCGGGGCGGATGACACAAAGCTTCCTCAGGCACGGCCCCATCAGGCTGGCTCGCAAGGAGGCGAAGAGGTCAAGGCAGGGTACCTCACGATGTGCCCGTGACGCAAGCCATGACGACCAAGGGTGCCAGGCGGGCGTCAGCCCGCGCAGTGTCCTCCTTTCCTCTTTGGTGCAAAGGGAGCAAGCGCAGGCGAGAGCATCAAGCAAAGGCACCCATTTCGGTGCAACGAGACCAAGACCAGCCCAACGGCAGGGAGGAAGTCATTGTGGAGCCCAAGCCATCGTCACCACCAGAGCCTTTGGCAGGCGAGGACCAACTTTAGTCAGGATAAGTGTACCAGATGTCCCCCTTCAAAATGGCCAATTGTTGGTGCCCTTCCCGCTCAGTATTTGGGGAAGAGGCCCAAGGCCTTTGCCTATAAATAGGACTAGCCACCCAAAGGGTAGGAGGATGGAGAATCGGCCAACCCAACATCGAGATCGGATCGCAATCGAAGAGAGAGAGAGAAGGGTGACTGAACTCCTCCTAGCAGTTCATCCCCCCAGCCAAGAACAGACCCTCGCGAGGCTGTTCTTCCTTGTATTGCTCATCATCATCAGCCCAAGAGGCAATCCACCACACCACACACTGGAGTAGGGTATTACACCACAACGGTGGCCCGAACCAGTATAAACCATGTGTCTCTTGTGTTGTTCTTTCCATAGCTTAGATCTTAGCGAGGCGGAGGGGTGCAGGTAGGTAGAAGGCGAAATCTCCGCGCGCACCCCAGTGTTCGAACCTCAAGGGTCTGCCGAAACCCGAAATCCAACATTTGGCACGATAGGTAGGGGTGCACCAGAGTTTTCCCTTCCGCCACTGCCACGGCCTGCCTCGCGATGAGTAGCGCGTCGCCCGCTCCGTCCGCCAGCGCCAGCACGGGGGCCAGGGGGCTCCGAGCCCTGGCCCCAGCCCTGCAACGGGTACGGTGGCCTGACAAGTTCAAGCCAACGACGCTACCGCGCTACGGCGGCGCGACTGATCCACTGGCCTTCCTGCTGGCGTACGAGGAGGCCATCCTCGAAGCTGGAGGTGACAATAGGGTCATGGCCAACTGGCTCCCCATGGCCCTCACCGGCGCTCCACGCGCATGGCTGCTCCACCTGCCAGCAGCCTCCGTGGCCTCTTGGGAAGAGCTCCGCAGCCTCTTCCCCGCCCACCACGCTACACCAACACCCCCGGTCGTCGCGGCCCTCCTGGGCGGCTCGCAGGTGCCACCTACAAGTCACCACGTCAAGACGTTCATCCACCGGGTCAGCACCGCTTCCACGCGGCAGGGGGCTCTCCCGGACCAGGCGGCGCCCAAGGCCGGCCTGACCTTCAGCTCGGAGGACCACCCCTCCAACTCGGCCTGCTCAGGTGCGCTCCCCATGCTGTGCACCCCCACCATCTGCCAAGTGGACGTCACCAGAACTCTCATCGATGGCGGTGCGGGCCTCAGCGTGCTCTCGGTTGAGGCCTTCAACCTCCTCTGCATACCCCTGGAACGGCTGCAACCCAGCCGGCCCTTCTCAGGCGTTGGGGGCGGATCATCCACCTCCTTGGGACAGATCCGGCTCCCAGTAACCTTCGGCACATACAACAACTTCCGCACGGAGCTGGTCGACTTCGACATCGCCCCCATCGGCCTCCCCTACAACGCCATCCTCGGCTACCCAGCGCTGGCCCAGTTCATGGCCGCGACGCACCCGGCGTACAACCTCATGAAGATGCCCGGGAGCAGCGGTGTCCTCACCGTGCACGGGGACACCGGAGACGCGCTGCGAGTACTCAAGCTCGCCTTCAAGACGGCGGCGTCGGCACAACCTGCCGACTCGGAGACCCCCAAGCCCAAGGGGGCTGCATCCGCCAAGAAGAAACAGTTGTTCACCCAAGACAAGGCAGAAACCAAGCAGATACCCGTCGATAAGGACGGGTCCACCCATGCCACTTTCACCATAGGCGCCAACCTCGAGCCCGAGCAGGAGGAGGCCCTGGTCAGGTTCCTGCGCGCAAACAAGAAGGTATTCGCTTGGGAGCCTGACCAGTTAGCGGGGATCCCAAGGAGCGTAATCGAGTATCACCTCAACGTGTGCCCCAACGTGTGCCCTGTGAAGCAGAAGGCAAGGCAGTAGTCCACAGAAAAGCAGGCCTTCATCGTCCAAGAGACCCGCAAACTAGAAGCCGCTAGGGTCATTCGCGAGGTCCGATACCCGGATTGGTTGGCCAACCCTGTCATTGTGCCAAAGAAGGGAGGGAAGGAGTGCATGTGTGTCGACTTCACCAACCTCAACAAGGCATGCCCGCAAGATCCGTTCCCGCTCCCCCGCATCGACCAGATCGTCGGTTCCACCGCAGAATGTGACCTGCTATGCTTCTTGGATGCCTTCTCTGGGTATCACCAGATCAAGATGGCGGTAGAAGACGTCGAAAAGACAGCCTTCCTAACCCCGTGTGGGGTGTACTGCTACACATGCATGCCATTTGGGCTGCGTAACGCAGGGGTGACCTTTCAGCGGCTGATGCACATCACCTTGGGCCCGCAGCTCGGGAAGAATGTTGAGGCTTACGTCGATGACATTGTGGTGAAGTCTCGGGAGGCCAGGACCCTGATACAAGACCTGGAGGAAACCTTCGCGAGCCTCAACGCAGTGAACCTGCGGCTCAACCCAGAGAAGTGTGTGTTCGGAGTCCCCTCGGGCAAGCTCTTGGGTTTCCTCGTGTCCCACCAAGGCATCGAGGCTAACCCGGAAAAGGTCAAGGCGGTCGAGGACATGAGCCCGCCAAAGACCCTTAGAGAAATGCAGAAACTCACTGGGCGCATGACCGCGCTAGGGCGCTTCATCTCCAAGTTGGGGGAGCGAGCGCTGCCCTTCTTCCAGCTAATGAAGAAAAAGGGGCCCTTTGAATGGACTGAAGAGGCCGACAAGGCGTTCCAGGATCTCAAGAGATACCTGACCAGCCCTCCGGTCATGGTGGCTCCGCGCCCTCAAGAGCCCCTGGTGCTTTACCTCGCCGCCACTCCCTACTCCGCCAGCGCAGCCCTGGTGGCGGTTAGGGAGGAGCGTCGAATCAAAACCACAGCAGCATCCCGGGACAAGGCAAAACAGGAACAAGGAAGGCCCACAGAAACCGCCACCACGGCTGAGGAGGATCGGCCGCCGCAGAGGAGTGCACCGGAGGCGGAAGAGGCCCCTCTCCCAGATGGCCAGCCTCAGGAGGCCTCATCGCCTCAGGAGACGCCATGGTCTCCAGAGGGCGCCACCAGCACTGATGCACCCAACCTCGTTGAGCACCCAGTGTACTTCGTCAGCACGGTGTTGCGGGACACGAGGGCACGGTACCCCATGCCTCAGAAGCTCCTCCTCGCGCTATTGGTGGCCTCGCGCAAGCTGCGGCACTATTTTCAGGGTCACCCCATCAAGGTCGTCTCGTCATACCCCCTGGAGAGAGTGCTCAGGAACCCTAACTCAGCTAGAAGGGTCGCTGAGTGGAACATAGAACTGCAAGCGTTTCAGCTCGAATTCAGCACGACCAGAGTCATCAAGGGAGCAGCATTAGCGGATTTTGTGGCAGAATGGACAGAGGCACCAGGCCTCAAGGCCGACGAGGATCGGTCCCTCTCCCGGGGAAGCAAGGTGCCAGAAGGCTGGGTCATGTACTTCGATGGGGCGTTCTCCAGGCATGGCGCTGGGGCTGGGGCGGTACTTATATCGCCCACTCAGGACAAGCTCTACTATGCTGTACAGCTCTGTTTCTAGCAAGGTGAAAAGGTCTCCAACAACATAGCGGGGTATGAAGGTTTAATAGCGGGCTTGAAGGCCACATCTGCCCTGGGGGTTGAAACGCCTCACCATCAAGGGCGATTCGCAGCTCCTTGTCAATTTCTCCAACAAGGTGTACGAGCCGAAAGATGAGCACATGGAAGCCTACCTTACGGAGGTCCGCAGGATGGAGAAGTAGTTCTGGGGGTTGGAGTTGCAGCATGTGCCCCGTGGCACCAATCAGGAGACCGACGACATCGCCAAACGGGCGTCCAGGCGGTTACCTCAGGAGCCTGGCGTCTTCGAGGAGCGGCTCTTCAAGCCCTCAGCCCTGCCGTCATTGTCAAACACGGCTCAGCCTCGTGAGGAGCTCCCCCAGCCACCTGCCTCGGGAGCCCCGGCCTGTGGCTTGGCCTCAGGAGCACGCCTGCTCCTGACGATGGAACCTCAGGAGGGGTGCTGGATCACGGAGCTCCGGAGTTACTTAACACAAGGGACCCTGCCGGAGAAGGAGGAGGAAGCGGAGCGTGTGGCACGGCAGGCCACGGCATACTGCATCAAGGATGGAGAGCTCTACCGGAAGCGACCAAACGATGTATCCCTGTGCTGCATCTCCAGGGAGCAAGGAAAGGAACTGCTGGAAGATATACACGGTGGAGACTGTGGACATCATTCATCATCACGGACCCTCGTCGGCAAGGCATTCCGCAGTGGGTTTTATTGGCCCACCGCACTCAATGACGCTGTCGAACTGGTGAAAGCTTGTGAGGCCTGCCAGTTCCACGCCAAGCAGATCCATCAGCCGGCAAGAGGCCTGCAGACTATACCCCTTTCATGGCCATTCGTAGTCTAGGGGCTGGACATCCTGGGCCCGTTTCCTCGGGCTCCAGGGGGCTACCGCTACCTCTACGTCGCCGTGGACAAGTTCACCAAGTGGGCTGAAGTAGAGGCCGTCCGCACCATCCCCGCGGGTTCCGCGGTCAAGTTCATCAGGGGCATCGTGAGTCGGTTCGGGGTGCCGAACCGCATCATCACAGACAACGGTTCGCAGTTCACCAGTAACCTCTTCAAAACATACTGTGCTAACCTTGGAACGCAGATATGCTACGCTTCGGTGGCGCACCCCCGAAGCAACGGCCAGGCCGAGCGAGCCAACGCAGAGGTCTTGAGGGGCCTCAAGACCAGGACGTTCAAGAAGAAGTTGGAGGACTGCGGCAGAGGTTGGTACGATGAGCTTCAGTCCGTGTTGTGGTCCATCCGCACAACCGCGACCAAGCCGACTGGAGAGACCCCGTTCTTCCTGGTCTACGGAGCTGAAGCGGTCCTCCCTCACGAGGTCAGACGTCGCTCCACGCGGGTCTTGGCGTATGATGAGGCACAGCAGGAGGCCATATGGGGGATGGACCTCGTGCTGGGGGAGGAATGTCGCTGAGAAGCCGCGCTGCGAGCGGCGAGGTACCAACAAGCACTGCGACGATATCACTGCCGCAACATCCGCCCCAGAACTCTCGAGGTAGGAGACCTCGTGCTCGGGCGGGTTCTCTCCAGGGAGGGACTGCACAAGCTCTCTCCCATGTGGGAGGGCCCGTTCAAGGTTGTTCATGTTTCCAGGCCCGGCTCCGCGCGCTTGGAGACTCAGGAGGGGGTGCCGATCCAGAACGCATGGAACATCCAGCACCTCCGGAGGTTCTACCCCTAAAGAGGCCCAGAGCCTGTGAAGAAGGCGAATGCCTGTGAAGCTGTCGCGTTTTGTAAAAGGCCCAGAGCCTGTGAAGAAGGCGAATGCCTGTGAAGCTGTCGCGTTTTGGAAAAGGCCCAGAGCCTGTGAAGAAGGCGAATGCCTGTGAAGCTGACGCGTTTTGGAAAAGGCCCAGAGCCTATGAAGAAGGCGAATGCCTGTGAAGCTGTCGCGTTTTGGAAAAGGCCCAGAGCCTGTGAAGAAGGCGAATGCCTGTGAAGCTGTCGCGTTTTGGAAAGGGCCCGGAGCCTGTGAAGAGGGCAAACGCCCGTGAAGCCTGCTTTCCCCAAGAAAGGCCCGGAGCCTGTGAAGAAGGCCAATGCCTGTGAAGCTCGCCGCCCGTGACACTCTCACGTAATAATGAGTTGGGGCTGTACACGCCCCGGAGTCTCAGGAGCGCCGGCCTCAGGCCCTGGGGCTCCCTCCCACGCCCAGTGGCAGCACTTAGCTCCGTGCTGGTGAGAAGACGTCGAAGACTAGATTAGGTTCCGGACGCGGCTTTTTCATTTGCTTTCCGCAGTTGGCTTGTTCATTCTCATTTGAAGTTTTATTGAAGCTGTTGTCGTCTTTGGCTCGTGGTTCTTCGACTTTTTCACTCTCCTGCCTCGATTTCTCTTATGCAAGGCCTCGCGAGGGGGCAGCCGAGCGCCCTCGCGAGTGCTCCTACCCTAATCGTTCAAAGGTTTCACGACCTGGGTCCATTACAGGAGCACCCCTCCAGTCCGTGCCCCACGGGCACCGCGACACGAACATAGGGCCTGGGTCGGTCGCCCCCCCACGGCTGGGGCCGGGAACTATCCACGTGCAGGCACGTAGCCGGAAGGCACGATAACGGAAGCAAAGTAATGATTAACAGCAATAACCCAAACACGCCCCGCGGGGCTCCACGCTACTGTCTTTTTACGCAGGAAAAAGGAAAAGAAAGAACAAATTAGGCGCAGCTCGCCTCACACCGGCCTGCAGGGAAGGCTCGAGCTGCCTCCGGGGCTCAGGCAGACTCCCTCTCGCGCTTCACCGAAGCGCGACGGCGGGCAGACATGCTACCACCTCCCAAGCAGGTACGACGGCGTGGAGGCCGACCGCGGCCATCGCTAGAAGAGTCGTCGCTTGAAGAAGAACCGGTGAAGCTTGGGGAACCCTGAGCGCCGCCAATCACGCGAGCGCTGTCCTCTCCATCATCGCCGGGGCTGGGTTCCCGGCCGTGGTCGTCGTCCTCAGGGCAGCACCCTGCGCAGCGACCATCTTCCCCAAACACCCTCACATAGAGGGTGGCATCGCCGTCAAACTTGAAGTGCAGGGTGCACCGACGGCTCAGGCCACGCGCGCGGGCAAACGTCTGCCAACCGCGGGTCAAGGCCAGGCTCCCGGCTGCGGAGACCTCCAGTGAAGCCCATGAGGCCCGGCTGCAGCAGCCGTCTGCCTAAAGCCAGAGGCCGCCCGGGGCGCCGGCCGGGAGCTCGCCGAGGAGGAAGCAAGGAAGTTGAAGCCGGGTGCTAGTCGGCTCCGCCGACCACACAACGAACTCCGGCAGCACCTCTGCAGCGTGAAAGCGCGGCCTAGGGGGACGCGCGACCGAAGCGTGCCCCCCGGCCGCAGCAGTCCGCCCGTCACCGTGCTGGAAATCGTCTCCACGGCCGCGGGGAGCTGTCGTGGTGGCCACAGGATGTTTGCGAGGGCGCCCTCGGCCGCCTTGGGCGGGGGAGAGGCAGGCTCAACCTGGCGAGCCTTCCCCTTCTCTACGGCCGAGAACCTCCTCGACGGGGCCATGATGAAGAAGGAGAAGCAAGGGGGAATGAACTGGAGGGGCGCGCACCGATCCGTACTTATAACCGGCGAGGGCCAACCGTCGGCCCCCACGATCACAGGTAATCATGACCCGCTTTGCATGTAGGGACTTGTCCAATCCGTGCAGTTGCCAAGGCGCCATGGGGAAGTGGAGACGCCCACGTCCAATCAACCGCCACGCGGCGCCCAAGGCCGCAGGCTGTTAGGGCCCGCGACTCATCGCACTTGCCCTTTCGCCTCCCTGCACGGCCAAGTCCAGGCGCGCCTTGGGCCCGGGGGCTACTGTCAGCGTTATGGGAACGGGGGTCCCCAGACTTGCCTGCCTGCGGCCTGCGGCGTGGCTCGAGGAGGGGCCCAACATGGCCCATCTTCATCAACACAGATCCAAGACCCTCGCGAGGGGTCAAGCCTCGCGGGGCGGACAACACAGAGCTTCCTCAGGCACGGCCTCATCAGGCTGGCTCGCAAGGAGTAGAAGAGATCAAGGCGGGGTACCTCACGATGTGCCCGTGACGCAAGCCATGATGACCAAGGGTGCCAGGCGGGCGTCAGCCCGCGCAGTGTCCTCCTTTCCTCTTTGGTGCAAAGGGAGCAAGTGCAGGCGAGAGCATCAAGCAAAGGCACCCGTTTTGGTGCAACGAGACCAAGACCAGCCCAACGGCAGGGAGGAAGTCATTGTGGAGCCCAAGCCATCGTCACCACCAAAGCCTTTGGCAGGCGAGGACCAACTTTAGTCAGGATAAGTGTACCAGATGTCCCCCTTCAAAATGGCCAATTTTTGGTGCCCTTCCCGCTCAATATTTGGGGAAGAGGCCCAGGGCCTTTGCCTATAAATAGGACTAGCCACCCACAGGGTAGGAGGATGGAGAATCGGCCAACCCAGCATCAAGATCGGATCGCAATCGAAGAGAGAGAGAGAAGGGTGACTGAACTCCTCCTAGCAGTTCATCCCCCCAGCCAAGAACAGACCCTCGCGAGGCTGTTCTTCCTTGTATTTCTCATCATCATCAGCCCAATAGGCAATCCACCACACCACACACTAGAGTAGGGTATTACACCACAATGGTGGCCCGAACCAGTATAAACCCTGTGTCTCTTGTGCTGTTCTTTCCATAGCTTAGATCTTAGCGAGGCGGAGGGGTGCAGGTAGGTAGAAGGCGAAATCTCCGCGCGCACCCCAGTGTTCGAACCTCAAGGGTCTGCCGAAACCCGAAATCCGACAACGTTCTTTACCTGATAAGCCGGATAAGTTTTTTAGCTCGATCCGGATTGACCATGATCGAGGTCATGGCCATATGTATCATGCGGGGGGTGCAGCCGCTTCAGTATAGAGGCCACCCCATGTGGGACTTCAACGGGGAGGATGACGCCACCCGCTACGGCCGTAAAGGGCCGGGATCGGTTGCTGATCTAATAAAGATCTTATCCACTTTGTACAAGGGAGAAGAGGAGGAATTCCTTCGTGTCAACCCGCAGGGCGGATTTTCTATGTACAATCCTCCGAGCTGGGTAAGCGGAGACTTTTTCTCGCCCATCCGTTTCATATTTCCGCAGTTAAGTACTCAGTTTAGCGATTTCTATGCAGGAACTGCGCCAGGCTGTAAGGGAGATAAATAAACCCCCTCCACAACCCAAGGACCCCGAACGGTCCCTCGACCCGGCCTCCCAAGAGGATCCGGGCATATCTGTGGAGCTGATCGATGGGGTGTTTTACCAATCGAGCAATGATAATGCCTTGGTGGCCATTACGGCCGATTACCCTGGGCTAGTTCCAGCCTCACAGGTGACTGAGACCGAAGTCCCAGCACTTCAAAAAGGGATCCGTCCTTGCGTGTTTTTGATCGTCGTATAACAGCCGTGTTTTGCAGGGGAGGTCTTCAAGGCAGAAGGCCGAGCTTGCGACGACTGGCCAACAAGGGGCGCGAGGCCAGGCAGGCTGAAAAGACCCGCAGTCTAGATTGAGACACCGGCGCAGCGGTACGGAGCGCCGTCTTTATTGCAAGACATTATTCTCAAAGGCATATTAACGCCCATGCCTTCTTTTCAGGAAAAAGAGCGCTCGCCGGACTATACCTGGAGAGGCTACCAATCGCGCCTCTACAAGCCAGGCTCCAAGGCTGGATTCGGAGGCGGGAACGAATACGAGGCGTGCGTCGGGTGCTCCTCCGACAGAGGATGTGGATAAACTTTCCTCCACCCATTCCAAGGTGGAAAGTGCCATGAACCACAGGCGTCGCCGGACTGTTCTTCGTGATGCTTGTTTCTCCCAAGAGGCATTGGATGCCTTCAACTCGGGAGACGCGCACCTCTGTGCCGCTCGAAATGGTCTAGCCAGAGCCACGGAGCAGTATGTAAAAGACATACGGGTGAGAAAATTTGGTGATTATATATATCAGTAGCCCTTGAGACTTGAAATAGTTAGGATAACTGATTTAAGGATCATTTGTTATGCAGGTTCTTACAGAAAAGAATACTCAACTGTCCTAGGAGCTGGAAGAGTGCAAAGCCCAACTTCAGGCGGCACTGGCCGCGGCAGGGGAGCCCAAAGAGACCCCCTCTGGTAACATATCCTTCAAATGATAAGTATCATATAGAATGCGGCGTGTATGCAGATCTGACGATAAAATTGCAGATGACACTGGAGTAAATCCGGATAAGCAACAGCTCCAATGCTAGCTGAAGGCCGGTGAGAACGTGCTTACGAGGGTGAGGCAGGAGAAAAATGATCTCCAAGATGCCAACACCAAGCTGGGCATGGAACTACAAGATGTTCGCGCCCAACTGTCGGACTCTGTTAAGGAAAATCGGCGGCTTCGACGCGGCATATTTAGTAAGTGCTTGAACAAACTTTGAAAAAGAGTTCGGCGAGGAAGCTGGCTGACAGAGTTATGTCTGTAGGTATGCTAACAGGTCGTCCTGCCGAGGAAATGCCCGGTTCAATGGGTGACCTTCCTCCCGAGCTCTCACAGCTGCACGAACGAGTTTGGCAGGTGATGCAAGGTGTCGCCCAGGCCTTGTGGCCATCTGTCTCCATACCCGATGGCCTTGGAGAGCTTGTAGAAAAGCTAAAGGGAGCGCAGCGGCACTTCCGATTATGGAAGCTATCGGCCTGCCGTCAGGGCGCCAGGGAAGCCTGGGCAATGGTGAAGACACGGTACACGAAGGCTGACTCAAACCACATGGCCGAAGTCAGACCTGTGGGGCCCGATGGGAAGGAGATCCCTGTGAGCTTAGTGTATGGTCAAGTATAATTGGCCGCAAAGTATTCCCAACAGGACTGTAGACTAGACAGCCTTTTGGATGGTATTGAAGAGGAATTCAACCAGTCAAATTGACTATGTAATTTTAAAGTGACATGTATAATGCCTTCTAGCCGGATTGTAGATCGTTTGTCGTGGCGGACCTTTTCGCTTCGACCTCGGGACCCGACGGTCCGGACTGTATCCGAATACCCTCTCGGTTATGTAAGAACCAGGGCATGCGTGGAGACCAGGCGTAGGGGTCATTAGTGCTTTGTCAGACAAGTGCCCAACTAGTTATGTTATATTACATGGGTAGTAAGAAACATCTTCCAGGGAGAATAGTTCCGTTAAGGGTTCCTTTCCCTGGGTAAGCATGCCCTAAAGTGCATGTCCGGACTACGACAAGAAGCACAGAAAAAGCATCTGGGGGCAGATATGGATAATAAATAAAAGTCATCTTTTGTTCACCGACCGAATATTCCCTTAAGAACGCTAGCTTTCGGCTTCACCCAGTCTAAGGTACACGTCCGGCTGACCCGGCGGTAACAATCGCAGAGGTGCTCCCCTTATGCCCTAGCCGAATTAACGGGAACATAGGGCATAAATACAAGAGCCAGGCAACCCAGCTTGGCCAAAACTTAAGTCATATCGATGCATATAGTGGTGAAAAAAGGTACATGCAGAAGTATAACACATGTGTTGGGCGTGAGGCCCAGGTAAATAATTTAAGCTTCTGTGAAAGAAGCCCCCAGGTATGAAGAGTGCGGCTAGCGCATCTGTAATGTATGAGTCAGGCACAAGGTGACCCTTGACGGCCTAGAGAAATAAAAGAAAGAAAGGGAAACAAGACAGATGATGCATATGCAGAAAATGGACAAAGGGAGGGGACTAACATAGAGTCCGGTGCTAGGCGTAGAATCTTCGAAGCCTGGCTGCGTTCCATGGGTTCGGCTCGAGTCGACTAGTTGATGCATCCCGCAGTCGGTACGCTCCACCGGTCAGAACTTGGTCGATAATGAAGGGACCTTCCCATTTGGGCTCGAGCTTGTTCTTTTTCTTATCCGGCAGTCGTAGAACTAGTTCGCCAATGTTATAAGTTTTGGCCCGTACTTCTCTGCTTTGGTATCTACGAGCCTGTTGCTGGTAAAATGCGGAACGGGCTTTGGCTACGTCGCGCTCTTCCTCCAAGGTGTCCAGACTGTCCTGCCGATCGAGCTCGGCTTCTCTTTCTTCGTACATGCGCACTCGAGGTGAGTCATGAATTATGTCACAGGGCAGGACTGCCTCTGCGCCGTACACCATAAAAAACGGTGTATATCCGGTACTACGACTCGGCGTGGTCTGCAGCCCCCAGAGTACGGAGTCGAGCTCCTCTACCCAGTGCGTGTCAGACTCCGTTAAGGAGCGCACTAATCTGGGTTTAATGCCGCTCATTATAAGACCATTTGCTCGTTTGACTTGACCGTTGGTTTGTGGGTGATAGACTGAAGCATAATCGAGCTTGATGCCCATTTTGCTGCACCAGAGTTTTACCTCGTCGGCCGTGAAGTTCGTGCCGTTATCAGTGATGATGCTGTGGGTGACGCCGTAACGGTGTACAACCCCGGATATGAAATCTATCACCGGTCCGGATTCGGCTGTTTTAACCGGTTTAGCCTCTATCTATTTGGTGAATTTATCCACCATGACCAATAAGTATTTTTTCTTATGGGTTCCCCCTTTAAGGGGTCCAACCATGTCAAGCCCCCAGACCGTGAAGGGCCATGTAATGGGGATTGTTTGGAGGGCGGTGGGTGGCATGTGGCTTTGATTTGCAAAGAGCTGGCAACCGGCGCAACGTTGGACCAAGTCCTGTGCATCTGCCCAGGCCGTTGGCCAATAGAATCCTATACGGAAGGCCTTTCTTACAAGAGCTCGGGCTGCAGCGTGATGACCGCCGAGTCCGGCGTGAATTTCTGCCAAAAGGTTCCGCCCTTCCTCTTCGGAGATGCACCTTTGAAGGACTCCAGTAGCGCTTTTTCTGTACAATTCTCCCTCATGGACCCTGTAGGCCTTGGATCGCCGCACTATGCAGCGTGCCTCATTTTGGTCCTCCGGAAGTTCCTGTCTAGTTAGGTAGGCCAGGAATGGTTCTGTCCACGGGGCAATAATGGTCATTATTTCATGGGCTGAATGTGTTATTTCGGTGGCGGAGCCTCCGATTGTGTCAGAGAGTTCGGTATCGGGTATTTGGCCGGGTCCGGACTGTTGTTACCGGTGTTCCCTTCCCATGCTACGGATGGCTTGAAGAGCCGTTCCAGAAATATGTTGGGAGGGACCGCGTCGCGTTTTGCGCCGATGCGGGCGAGGATATCCGCCGCCTGATTGTTTTCCCGAGCCACATGGTGAAATTCGAGCCCCTTGAACCGAGCTGACATTTTTAAGATGGCATTGCGATAAGCTGCCATTTTCGGATCCTTGGCATCAAAGTCCCCATTTATTTGGGATATCGCGAGGTTCGAATCCCCGCGCACCTCTATGCGTTGAATGCCCATGGATACTGCCCTCCGGAGACCATGTAGAAGGGCCTCATATTCGGCTGCGTTGTTGGAGTCCGTATACATTATCTGTAGTACATATTGAACGGTATATCCTGTTGGGGACGTCAAAACGATGCCGGCCCCTAGACCAGCCAACATTTTGGAGCCGTCGAAGTGCATGATCCAGTTTGAATATGTGTCGTACTCTTTAGGGAGTTCGGCTTCCGTCCACTCAGCGACGAAGTCAGCCAAAACTTGCGACTTAATAGCTCGCCGTGGCTTGTAAGTTATGTCGAACGGGAGGAGCTCAATGGCCCATTTGGCAATCCGGCCCGTCGCGTCGCGGTTGTTTATAATATCGTTAAGTGGTACTTCCGAGGCTACCGTTATCGAACACTCTTGAAAGTAGTGTCGCAGCTTCCGGGATGCCATAAATACCGCGTACGCTATCTTTTGATAATGCGGGTACCGTGATTTACATGGAGTAAGGACAGTGGACACATAGTAAACCGGCTTTTGAAGGGGTAATTTGTGTCCGTCCACTTCTCGCTCGATGACGAGCACTGCGCTTACTACTTAATGAGTTACCGCAATGTATAGTAGCATTGGTTCGCCAATGTTTGGCGCGGCCAGGACTGGGTTTGTTGCCAATATGGCTTTTATTTCGTTGAGTCCGGCCGTGGCGGCATCCGTCCACTCAAAGTGTTCGGTGCGCCGGAGGAGGCGATAAAGGGGTAATGCCTTTTCTCCCAAGCGGGAGATAAAGCGACTTAGAGCCGCCATGCATCCAGTCAATTTTTGTATTTGTTTGAGCTCTGTTGGGGTAGCCAACTGTGACAACACTCGGATTTTGGCCAGATTAGCTTCAATACCTCTACTAGAGACAATGAACCCCAGGAGCTTTCCGGCTGGTACGCCGAATACGCATTTTTCTGGATTGAGCTTGATGTCATATGTTCGGAGGTTGTCGAATGTGAGCCTCAAGTCGTCTACTAGAGTTTCGACATGCTTGGTTTTAATGACCACGTCATCTACGTATGCCTCCACTGTTTTGCCGATCTGGTTTGCTAGACATGTCTGAATCATGCGCTGATATGTTGCGCCGGCGTTTTTGAGCCCGAAGGGCATTGTGTTGAAGCAGAATGGGCCGTATGGTGTGATGAATGCCGTTGCGGCTTGGTCTAGCTCTGCCATTTTAATTTGATGGTAGCCGGAGTATGCGTCGAGGAAACACAATGAATCGTGTCATGCGGTAGCATCGATGATTTGATCGATGCGGGGGAGGGGGAAGGGATCCTTTGGGCGGGCCTTGTTAAGGTCCTTAAAATCGACGCACAAGCGCCAGGATTTGTCCTTCTTTGGTACCATCACCAGGTTTGCTAGCCAGTCCGGATGTTTTATGTCTCTGATGAATCCGGTCTCCAATAGCTTGGCTAGTTCCTCTCCCATGGCTTGTCTCTTAGGTTCGGAGAAACGTCGAAGAGCCTGCTTGACTGGCTTGAATCCTTTTAGGATATTTAGGCTATGCTCAGCCAGCCTGCGTGGGATTCCTTGCATGTCTGAAGGGTGCCAGGCAAAAATATCCCAGTTCTCGCGTAGGAACTCTCGCAGTGCGGCGTCGACCTCAGGGTTTAATTGTGCCCCAATGGAAGTTGTTTTTGTAGGGTCCGTTGGATGGACATGGAATTTGACTATTTCGTCTGCCGGTTTAAAGGAGGTGGACTTGGATCTTTTATCGAGTATCACGTCGTCCCTGTTCACTGTGGAGCGCAACGCAATTAGTTCCTCGGCCGCTAGGGCTTCGGATAGTGCCTCAAGGGCCAGTGCGGCTGTCTTATTTTCGGCGTGGAGTGCTATGTCCGGATCACTAGCAAGAGTGATGATTCCATTGGGCCCGGGCATTTTGAGCTTCATGTACCCGTAATGGGGTATGGCTTGGAAGATTGTAAACGCCTCCCGCCCTAGTAGAGCGTGGTATCCGCTGCTGAACGGGGCCACTTGGAATGTAATTTCTTCGGACCTGTAATTATCCGGCGTGCCGAATACCACATCTAGTGTGATTTTCCCAGCACAGCGTGCTTCCCGACTAGAGATGATTCCTCTAAAGGTTGTGCTACTTTGCTCAATGCGGCTCCAGTCTATTTCCATCTTTTGAAGAGTTTCCTCATAGATGACGTTTAATACGCTGCCGCCATCCATGGGTACCTTGGTGAGTCGAAAGCCATCCACGATTGAATCCGAATCCACACCCAATCTGAGACTCAGGGGCCAAGGAGTTTCCGAATTCGGAAGTTTGGATTCTTGGATGTTTTCTGATAAATCTAGCCCACTGCCTGATTCTAGGTTCAGGCCTTGAGTGACGTCCTCCCCTCCGCGGATATCCGGCTTGGAGGGATCGGGAATTCGGACATAGCTAGTCCTTAAGATAGATGAAGGGTTGCCGCATTGTTCCTCCACCACTGCAACGTGATGGGTGACCTGTGGAGAGTTGATCTCTCTCAGATCGGGTTTAGGCCCAATCTGATCGTAGTCTATAGCGACTCCGAGGGCGGCGATGCGATCCAATAGCTCGTTCAGGGAAGAGAGCTCCATTGGATCTAACTGCTCGGCGAGTTCTGAGTTGACGTGAAGATTGCTTTCGATGACCCGAGAAGTCATCGTCAGCGCAGCGGCCGAACAGGCGGTCATAAGAAAACCACCTAGCCGGAGAGTGGCCGATAGCCAAAGCTCCCTCCGCAACGGTGCCGTCTTTAAATACGGGACGAGACATCCTTCTTGATGGCGGCGGCACAGCGGAACTCTCAATGAAAGCACCAATGTCGGTGTCAAAACCGGCGGATCTCGGGTAGGGGGTCCCGAACTGTGCGTCTAGGCCGGATGGTAACAGGAGGCAGGGGACATGATGTTTTACCCAGGTTCGGGCCCTCTTGATGGAGGTAAAACCCTACGTCCTGCTTGATTGATATTGATGATATGGGTAGTACAAGAGTAGATCTACCACGAAATCAGAGAGGCTAAACCCTAGAAGCTAGCATATGGTATGATTGTATGTTGTGATTGTTGTCCTACGGACTAAAACCCTTCGGTTTATATAGACACCGGAGAGGGTTAGGGTTACACAAGGTCGGTTACAAAGGAGGAGATATCCATATCCGTATTGCCTAGCTTGCCTTCCACGCCAAGTAGAGTCCCATCCGGACACGAGACGAAGTCTTCAATCTTGTATCTTCATAGTCTAACAGTTCGGCCAATGGATATAGTCCGGCTATCCAGAGACCCCCTAATCCAGGACTCCCTCACCTAGTGTCATAATACTAGCTCCATCTTATATGTTGAGGCAGTAGAGTATCTCAACAGACCGTTTAGTGTGCTTAATCTGGCCTAAAAGGACATCAGGAACAGGAGGAAGGGATTTGCAAATGCATCAGACTATTTAGAACCTGGGATGACTCGGACAGCATAGCGGTTGTAAATGCTCAGAAAAAGATTTGAGACATTCACAAGGATTGCATAGTCACTTAACAACATCATATCAAGGTTCTGGTTCAACTCACAACATACCAAAAGTAGTAGAAACTGAACTGGGGCTTGAAACCAACAATCCTAAGATTCTACGGGTTAGTAACATGTGAACCTGCTAGAGAGATGAGATCCTAGTCCTTAACCCACGTACGAAAGAAGAGGATGACTCAGATCAGAAGGGCATAAGGTAAAGGAGTAAAAAGAGCCTTACGTCCCTTCCCACAATCAATTCCCTTACATATAACTAAAGCATTTCTAGACTCAACTTCGACCAGCTTGGCTTGGTAATCCTACAGGCAGTCAGGCTCTGATACCAAAGCTGTCAGGACCCGATCCTAAGTCACACCGATCTAGCATGCAACACATCATATCACTTTGCGGCCTCACGCACGGTATTCCCACGGGTGCCACCTTACCTGGCCTGGGATCGTTTCCGCCTTTTGGCTCGCGTATATGATAGTGTCGCTAGCATCCATATGACAAAGAACCCGGGCCGACATGACTAATCGTAAACCCAAAGTGGCACTAACTTACAGGGATAGGCATACATGACCCAGCAACGAATGTGTCGGTCATCAGTGAGTGAATCCGGGCTATAGCAGCTGGGCTAACAGGACTCTGGAGAATCCGGGCTGTAGCAGGCTAACAGGACTCCGGAGACACCGCGTGACATTTCCCTGAAGGGACAGACACAGGAACGAAGAAGGACACATGCCAGCCAACCTAAGTGTTCCGGGGCAGTAGCAAGCTACCATGGCTCACTGGAAGCACTAGGAGACATTTCCCGGTAAGAGAGGCTACCAAGGATCGATAAACAACTAGGTTGTCGGATCCCACACATACCAAGCATTTCAAATCATGAACACAATATGCTCGATATGTGCAAATAAAACATGGCATCACAACATAACTCTATGACACAAAGTATTTATCCAACAGGCTCCGAGGAGCGAGATATTACAAACATGGGTCGCATGACCCAACATTTAGAGCATACAAGTCAAAAGCACATGCGGAAGCTTAACTTGTCTGAGTACAGAAAACTACAAATGAAAAGGGCTGAGAAGCCTGACTATCTACAAGATCACGCCGAGGGCACAAGATCGTAGCTGAGGTAACAAGCTAAACGTCGAAGTCCACGCGGAACTACTAGCGAGACTGCAGTCTCTCTGCAAAAACATAAATTAAGCAAACGTGAGTACAAATGTACCCAGCAAGACTTACATCAGAACTAACTACATATGCATCATTATCAACAAAGGGATGGTGGGGTTTAACTGCGGCAAGCCAGCTTTGACTCGGTGGCTATCCTGAGCTACGACTGCAAGTAACTCTTTTGTGGTGGCACACACGAGTCCACATATTCACCATATCAATACACCACTATGGATCCGCTCCCGTCTCCCTACGAGAACGCCATCCATAGCACTCACGCTTATCTTGAGTATCCACTTTCACTTGTCTATGAACTGTATAGGCAATCCAGAGGTCCTTTACCGTGGGCGCGGCTATTCGAATAGATCATTTATAACCCTGCAGGGGTGTACTTCTTCACACACGCTCTCGCCACTTACCACCATGTACACACCGTGTATCTCGGCAAACTTCAAGCGGAAGCCTGGCGAGGGAGTCGGCCACGACCTGACTAACCACACAAGTCTCTAGTCCAGGTTCATCGCCTATTCGGTTTCCATCCGCGAGGAGATCTAGCCGGGGTTTCGCTCACATCCCCAAACAATGTGTGCAGGGTTGCCGAGACACCAAACGGGCGCCCGGTACACCGTGCCACGGTGTATCTACCACATCATAGCCCACCCCTAGGGTCATTGCTACGCACGACCTCCAACACATATCCTACAAACACCAGAAACTAGTTGCAACTCCTGGACAGAGATCAAGGCGGTTAATAAGTCGAGAGGGTCCATTAGTTTCGGGCCCAACGCGTGGTAGTAGCTGTTCATGGATCACAAACACAAAACTCGGTTTCTAAGGACGGTTTCAATGAGACAACCCACCATGTACTCCTACATGGCCTCTCACCGCTACCTTTACCAAATCGTGTTCACACACTTAGCTCACACACAGTAGGACATGTTCACAACTTTCCAATTCATCCCCGCTGAATCAGACCTGACACAACTCTAAGCAATAGCAAGCATGACAAACAATCATGAATGAGTAGGCACATCAGGGCTCAAACAACTCCTACTCATGCTAGTGGGTTTCATCTATTTACTGTGGCAATGACAGGTCATGCAGAGGAAAGGGGTTCAACTACCGCAGTAAGTAACAGATGCATCGTTGTTCTCCTAATGCAGTAAAAGAGAGCAGGAGCGAGAGAGTGGGATTGTATTGGAATGAACAAGGGGTTTTTGCTTTCCTGGCACTTCCGAAGATAGTATATCTCTTCATCAGTGGCATCGAACTCATCGCCGGAACAACATCTACTGAAGGGGGACAATTACCGGCAACATAGAGGAAACACAATCAATGCAATGCAACAATATGATGCATGAATGTGACATGGCAATATGTTGTTGATTGAGCTAATGCAACTAGCAATCATATTAACTGAAGTTGGTTTGAACCCTAGGTTCAAATTCAAACTCCATAAGTTAATATTCAAATGCCATTCACTTAGTTTGTCCTAAAAAGTGATGTTAACTTGCTCAAATATGCATGAATATGGCATAAATAGATTCTTCATATTTTTTTGATCATTTTCCATATATAAAATATTTCATTCTGAGCTACGGTTGAATTTCTATGACTTTTTGAAGTTTAAGTCATTTTCTGAATTTCCTTGATTATTTTAAATCCAAAAAATCAATTACTGCATCAGCATTGCATCGGTGTGACGTCAGCAGGGTCAACAGGCCGGTCCAGGTCAAACCTGACCAATGGGGCCCACTGGTCAGTGACTAACTAACTAATCTAAGTTAATTAGTGTTAAACTACTACTAACTAAAAAATGTCAGTGGAGTTAATTAAACTTAATTAAAAACTAAACTAGGATTAGCTAGGCCTAGGGCCGACTTGTCAGCGACCCAGGGGAGGTCAAACCCCTGGTCAACAGGGCCTAACACGCCGGTGGCTCGTCCCCGGTGGCAACAGGCGCGGCGGAGGGCTCGGGTTCGCTCTCCCGACGCCCAAACGAGCGGCGGAGGGCACCCGCGGGGAGCTGGAGCTCGCCTGCATCCAGCGCAGTAGCAGCTAGGGCGGGCGAAGCTCGTCGAAAACGAGCTCGGGGCGGCGGCCGGAGTTCGGGAGTTGGCGGTTTCGGCGCTGCGGTGCACGGCAGGAGCAACAAGTGACGGTTTTGGGGTCCTGGTGTTGCACTGAGCACGGTGGTGTGCTCGGTTGTGGCCCTAGGTGACAGTGGCCATGGCGGCGACATGAACGGCGACGAAGAGCTCTCGGCTCCGACGGGCATCAGCATTAGAGGAAGGAAACGAGCTAGGGAGAGGGGGGATCAACGCACTGGCTCACAGCGGATCCTAAGGCGTCACCAGAGAGCTCAGGGATGCGTTGTGGATGACGAATCGGCGATGACGATCTCCGGCGCCCGATGATGAACATGACGACGTCGGCGATGTTGCGGGGCTCCCTGGCTTGCGTGAGTAGGCGTGGAGCTTCAGGACGACGTGGCAGAGACGAGGGATTCGTCGGGGAGGCTAGGCGGTGGCTCAGGGCGCGGCAACGGTGAGCAACGGCGACGGGGTCGCTCGGTTGCGTGTGAGGGAGAGAGCAGAGGAGGGGAAAAGTGAGCGCGGAGAGGTGGGGAGGAACCAGGGGAGCATGGGCATCTCCAGGCGCTCGATCGAGGACGGGGAAAGGAGCAGGAGGTGGAAGCAGGAGGTGGCTTCGCCTCCTGTGCGCGCGCCATGCCATCGTCCTTCTGGCAAAAGAAGAAGACGACTGGCACTGGGCCAGCACAGTGCTGGGCTGGCAAGTGGGCTGTGAGGTAAGACTAGTGAGTCTCTCTCTCTCTTTTATTTTCTGTTTTTCTAATTTTCTGCAACTTTAGAGATTTACTAAAAATACTAAAACTAACTAAAAAATCATGAAACTTCTCATGCCCATTGTTTGGAATATATTCAACAGTAAACATTTTATTTTATGATTATTTGGACATTTAAAATATTGTATAGTATTTAAATGCCCAAATGCAAATAGAGTATGATTTAATCCAGTGACCTTATGTTGTCCTAGAAAATTATGCACCATTTTTGTCAGAGGTCCTAGACCAAGGCAAAGATGATGAACATTTTAGAAGGGCATTTCAGGTTCATTGAAAAATATTTTACTTGAACCTATCTGAGTTTCATTTGGTGCTAGGGTTTGGTCAATGCCCATTTCAATTTTCAAATAAATTTAGACATGAGGCATGGATTCTTATGAAACTATCTGAAAACAAATTCTAGGGCTGTGACAAGCATGAATAATAAACATTTATCATGGTATAAGGAAATATAAATAACAACTTTATTATTGCCTCTAGGGCATATTTCCTTCATATAACTGTCGATCTGTGGAGTAATAGTAGTAGATGCAGGCAGGAGTCGGTCTACTAATCTTGGACGTGATGCCTATGTAATGATCATTTCCTGGATATCGTCATGATTATTTGAAGTTCTATCAATTGCCCAACAGTAATTTGTTTACCCACCGTTTTCTATTTTTCTCGAGAGAAGCCACTAGTGAAACCTACGCGCCCCGGGTCTCTTCCTCATATTATTTTCCTTTGCGATCTACTTTTCCTTGCTTTTATTTTTAGATCTATTAAATCAAAAATACAAAAATACCTTGCTACATTTTATTCTTATTTATTTTATTTGGCATTCGATCTATCAATCTATTACAATTTATTTCACGGCCGTTTGCCCTATCTTGGGGCGCCGCTACCCGAAAGGGATGGACAACCCCTTTTACACGTCGGGTTGCGAGTATTTGTTATTTGTGTGCAGGGGCTGTTTATGTTGTGTTACTTGGTTCTCCTACTAGTTCGATAACCTTGGTCGTCTCATCACCGAGGGAAATACCTACCGCCATTGTGTTGCATCATCCCTTCCTCTTTGGGGAAATACCGACGTAGCTTCAAGCCGCATCATACGTCTCCAACGTATCTATAATTTTTAATTGTTCCATGCTATTAGATTATCGTTCTTGGATGTTTTACAATCATTTTATAGAAACTTTATATCATTTTTTGGGGACTAACCTATTGACATAGTGCCCAGTGCCAGTTGTTGTTTTTTGCTTGTTTTTTACTTGGCAGAAAATCAATACCAAACGGAGTCCAAATGCAGCGAAACTTTTTGGTGATTTTTTCTGGACCAGAAGACACTTGTTGGGCCAAGAAAATACCTGAGGGGAGCTCCAAGGGGAGCACAACCCATGAGGGCGCGTCTGGGCCCAGGCGCACCCAGGTGGATTGTACCCACCTCGCTGGCCTCCTACACTGCCTCTTTGCTCTATAAATACCTTAATATTCCAGAAACCCTAGGGGAGTCAACGAAAATCAATTCCAGCCACCGCAAGTTCCAGAACCACCAGATCCAATCTAGACACCATCACGGAGGGGTTCATCATCCTCATTGGTGCCTTTTCGATGATGCGTGAGTAGTTCATTGCAGACCTACGGGTCCGTAGTTAGTAGCTAGATGGCTTCCTCTCTCTCTCTTTTGATTCTCAATACAATAGTCTCTTGGAGATCTATTTGATGTAACTCTTTTTGCAGTGTATTTGTTGGGATCCGATGAACTTTGAGTTGATGATCAGATCTATGTTTTTTGTCTATGAAAGTTATTTGAGTCTTTTGATCTCTTATATGCATGATTACTTATAGCCTTGTATTTCTTCTTCGAATCTTTGGTTTAGTTAGGCCAACTAGATTGATTTTTCTTGCCATGGGAAAAGGTGCTTTGTGATGGGTTCGATCTTACGGTGCTTGATCCCAGTGACAAAAAGGGAATGACACATATGTATCTTTGCTATTAAGAATAACAAGATGGGATCTATTTCTACATAAATAGATCTTGTCTACATCATGTCATCGTTCTTATTGCATTACTCCGTTTCTCCATGAACTTAATACACTAGATGCATACTGGATAGCGGTCAATGTGTGGAGTAATAGTAGTAGATGCAGGCAGGAGTCGGTCTACTAATCTTGGACGTGATGCCTATATAATGATCATTGCCTGGATATCGTCATGATTATTTAAAGTTCTATCAATTACCCAACAGTAATTTGTTTACCCACCGTATGCTATTTTTCTCGAGAGAAGCCACTAGTGAAATCTACGGTCCCCTGGTCTCTTCTTTATCATATTTGACTTCACGATCTATTTTTATTTGGTTTTATTTTCAGATCTATTAATCCAAAAATACAAAAGCACCTTGCTGCAATTTTTATTTATTTATTTTATCTCGTGTTCCCACGAGATCTATTTATTCAATCTACTACAATTTTACCTGTCTTTTTACCCGTGAGGGATTGACAACCCCTCTCTTACGTCGGGTTGCAAGTATTTGCTCTTTGTGTGCAGGAGTTGTTTACGTGGTGTTGCGTGGTTCTCCTACTGGTCCGATAACCTTGGTCTTATCACTGAGGGAAATACCTACCGTAGTTGTGCTGCATCATCCCTTTCTCTTTGGGGAAATACCGACGTAGTCCAATCCGCATCATCACGCGGTCCACTCTGCCGTCCCGACGCGTCAACTTCTACATGGTATGCGTCGTGCCGCATCCCTAGGTGCGGGAACGCCATAGTCCAAGCCGGTCTTCGTCATGCTGTCGGGTTCTTCCTCGCCTACTTCGAGCACCACTGTCGCGCTCCTAACCTAGCCGCCGCCGCAGCTCTTCTTCCTCAGCGCCACTGCCGCTCGCTCACCCGAGCCGCGTCACCCTTCCACCCCATTTGTCTTCGTCCAGCACCAGCTCAACGCCAGCGTCATCGTCATCTTCCCCAACCACATCATCTAGTCCGACAATCGCGGTCGACATCAGCACCTTCTACCCCACGTCGACTGGCACCGCAACCATTGTCGAGTCCTTCTCTACTAGCCCGTCCGACATGGCGTGAAGCTCGTGTAGGATCCCCGTCTATGCGTTTTAATGCTGGAGCACCGCGCCAGCGTGCCCCAGTTGGTGCACGTTCTGGTGTCCGCCTAGCACCTGCATGGTCATGACTCGCGGTTGTGAGCCAGCGGCCATGGCGCAGATCAACGGAGGGAGGGGGGCTTGGTCGAGGATGGCGGGCGCCGGGGCCGCTGCCGTCTCCTGGTGTTGTTGCCGGCGAGAGGGTGCACATGGTCAATCTATAGGGCAGGGATATTCTGGTCATTTTATATGGGACCCAGGGCAAAAGATCAAAGTACAAAGTAAAGAATGACTACAGATCAATTACGATGTAAAGAGTGACAAATTATCAAAGTGCAAAGTAAGTGGTGGCAAAAATTCAAAAAACCCTGTTCCATCCATTAAATAAATAAGCAGAAGCAAACCTGAAGAAGGCTATGCTTACTTAGAGCACGACCTACACGACTCCAGATGCCACCAACTCCGATGGCCATGACGAGGATGCTCGCGCGACAAGGCTTCCTGCTGGAGAGCCACTAGTAGAAAAAGGGCATGTTGTCCCGGTTCGTAAGGGCCTTTTGTCCCGGTTCCTTAACCGGGACTAAAGGGTCGGTACTAATGCCCTGTCCCTTTAGTCTCGGTTCAATCCAGAACCGGGACAGGTGGGCCTCCACGTGGCCTGTGCGCGGAGCCCAGGCAGGAGGGCCTTTGGTCCCGGTTGGTGGCACCAACCGGGACCAATAGGCATCCACGCGTCAGCATTTCTGTGGCTAGGGTTTTTGTTTTTTGTTTTGAAAGGGGGGGTTGGGGTTTTTGGGGGGTTAATTTAGGTGTTTCATATATTGTGTTAGCTAGCTATAATTAATAGAGAGAAGTGTCCTCTCTTATGTCCGTGCTTGGTCGACACTACGTACTATACATACGTATAGAGAGGACTAGACACACTAGCTAGCTAGTAAGCAAACGAAGGAAACAGAAGATCGTCATGAACATATATGCATACAGAGAGAAGTGATATCGACCACCTCTCCTTCTCCGAGAGATTGGTCGAACAACAAGTTCTCGTATATCTATCCGACACTACCGGCTACATATATACAATAATTATCTCTTACAAATATAATCTCCTAACATACGGACTCATGGTCCACATAGTATTCTCCGTCTTCAGCGATCACGTGGTCAAGAAAGAATGCCGCCAATTCCTCTTGAATTGCTCACATGCAAGCTGGTGCTAGGAGTTCATCCCGCTTCCGAAACATCTAATTTGAAGAAGGGGGTCAATACATATATATATATGAATGAATGAAACTCAACACAAATGATGGTAATAAAATAAAATTGTGAATGTTGTTATTTACGCACTTCATATTGTTCGTCAGAGTAGCCCCGCTCACAGGTCGTGTGGCGGATGGACTCGCAAACGTAGTATCCACAAAAATCATTCCCTTGTTCCTGTCACAACCACTTTACAAGAAATAGAGGTCAATCAAACTGATAAGCAAGAATGCCAAATGGTATTGATGAAACTAGCGCTTGAATCAATAGGAGATGCGCGGAACATGCTACTATAGTACTTACTTTCGGGTGTCTAAATTGCAGCTTCTTCGGGAGTCCCGGAGCTTTTTTGGTGAATTTTTTCCAAACCCTGCTAGACAAAGAAAACAATTACTTGATATATCAGGAAATGAACAAAGTTGCTGATATGGTGGATAATGATCGATTTAACTTACTTCTCGAGCATTTGAGTCATGTCCGCATAGTCCTGGGGATCTTTTCGTCTTGAGTCTAAGACGGTTACTTGTCCCTGCTCAAGCTTAATCTCTAGGAGAATATAGTGGAAACTGCACACGCATGCATAACTCATCAATTACATTACTATAACCTTGACTAATATATAAGGGAAACCGAATACGCACAAGACAGTAACACTCACTTGGAGTTGTAAGGAAAGAGTATTATATCTTTGTTTTCATTTATTACCAACGATCGTAGCAAGTTGGCCTCGGTATCTGCGGCATGAAATTTAACCTGAGTTGCATCTATGATATTTGTGTTAATGAACCCAATATCACCGATTTGTCTTTTCTTCAATTCGACGATCTTCAATCTGCATAATATAGTGAGGATAATTATAAATACATGAAATGAAAGAGCTGAGCTATATAGAGAGACTTAATGACAGAAGTAGTACTACTTACAGATAGTAGCAGGTGACTGTTGCTTTATCGAGGGCCAATTGATTGAAAAACTGAAAGAACTCCTCAAATGGAATAGGCAACATATCAATTCCAATGAGGTCATGCTCCTTTTTAACTCTCACATACAAAGTACTCCTCCCCCAGACTCTCTGCAGATTTTCAAGTACCAATCATGCAATCTTTGCATCATCGTTGATAGAGATCTTTCATCTTTGACGATAGGCTTCCTGTACTCGTAGCTTTGTATCTGCACCTCCATGAAATCATAAGGCACATCGTCGGGCAGGTAATCTCCAAGATTGCTATAATCGGGCACCATCCTCGGATCATTAGCGACGATGTCACTAGGCACCTTGAGCGGGGGGCACGATTGCTTCGCTTGTTCGCCGAGCTGGGCAATTTGTTTCCCAGCTCGTCGTTCTTTCAGCCTTTGATCACTGACAGTACTTCCCGACCGCTCCGCTTCGGCAAATTCCTTTCCAATAATGCGCTCATAGTTTCCTTTCGGCGGAGACTTGGGTGGTTTTGTCAGGGCAACCAGAGTGCGCTTCGCTTTCACCGGATCTACCTTCTCCTCCGGAGGTGGATGTTTCTTTGCTTTCACCCCTTCAAAGAAGTTCCTCACTTCTTCTCGCGCGATCTAGACGTTCTCCTCTGGGGTCCTCTCGTATGGTAACTTCTCTGGAGTCTTCAGAGAAGGACCGAATCTGTATGTCCTCCCGCCTCTGGCTGTACTGCTAGACGCCGGCAGAGCAGACGGAGCGGTTGTCTTCTTTACTTGCTTACGAGGCGGAGGAGAAGGACTACGACGCGCCGGAGCAGCCGGAGCGGCGGCAGGTCTCTTTCGCCCTTGCTGACGAGGCGGAGAAGGAGGAGGCTGGCTGCTCGGGCGCGCCGACGCAGGCGGAGTGCCAGCACGCGCCAGAGAAGGAGCCGGCCGAGTGCCCTGATCGTCACTCGCCGGAGGAGGAGGCGGTGGAGGAGGCGGAGTGCCCTGACTCACTGGAGGAGGAGGAGGAGGAGGCGTCCAGTTCGGAAGGTTGATGAGCTCCTTCCGCCATAGGCATGGAGTCTTCAGAGCAGAACCCAGTCGAGTCTCCCCTTCATCGGTAGGGTGGTCAAGCTGGAGGTCCTCAAATCCCTCCGTTATTTCATCCACCATCACCCTAGCATATCCTTCTGGAATCGGCCGGCAGTGAAAAGTTGCGCTGGGTTCAGTAGGAAAAACAGAGCCAACAGCCGCCTTGACCTTCATATTAATCATTGCGTCATAAGGTGGCAATTTTGAGACTCCGTGATAGCATCCACGGGATAGCTGGCAGGAGCCGTCAAGACATGCTCCGGCTGAAGCAGCTCGGTGGAAGCCACGCTGGTTCTCCGCTGAGATGGCGGGGTAGCTTCGGGGGAAGCTTCGGCGGTTCGTTTGCTGCGATTTGCTTCTCGTTCCTCTATCGCTTGTACCCTAGCATGCAGCGCCTGCAATTGGGTCTGCTCCACTTTCTTCCTCCTCTCGTGGCATTTGTAACCGCCTGCGTCCGGAAACCCAGCCTTCCACGGAATGGAGTCTGGCGTGCCTCGTGTCCGTCCAGGGTGCTCAGGATTCCCGAGGGCCATTGTGAGCTCGTCGTTCTCTATGTCTGGAACGAACGTCCCTTGCTGCGCTGCTTCGATATAGTGCTTAAGCCTCTTGACTGGTATTTCCATTTTCTCGTCCATCCAAATGCACTTCCCTGATACAGGGTCCAAGGTTCCGCCAGCCCTGAAGAACCAAGTCCGGCAACGGTCTGACCAGTTAATTGTCTCTGGTTCGATCCCTTTATCAACCAGATCATTCTCAATCTTGGCCCACTTAGGCCGGGCTGCGAGGTAGCCACCTGACAACGGGCGATGGTGATGCTTCTTCTTCGCAGCATTTTGCTTGTTTGTTGCCGACATCTTCTTACTCTTTTCCGATGTCTTGTGGGCCACAAATGCGGGCCAGTGATCTCTGATCTTCTCATATCTGCCCTTGAATTCTGGTGTCTCTTTATTTTCGACAAACTTATTCAGCTCTTTCTTCCACATCCTGAATAGTTATGCCATACTCTTAAGAGAAAAATACTTGATTAATTACTCTTTAACTAGCTTCTCCGGATCATCCTCTGGCGGTAGGGTGAAATTTGACTTCAGCTCAGTCCAAAGATCATTTTTCTGCATATCATTGACATAAGACACCTCAGGGTCTTCTGTAGCCGGCTTTAACCATTGCTGGATGCTGATCGGGATCTTGTCCCTAACCAAAACCCCGCACTGAGCAACAAATGCGCTCTTTGTCCGGAGGGGTTCAATCGGTTGGCCGTCGGGCGCGATTGCTATGATCTCAAACTTTTCATCCGAGCTCAACTTTCTCTTCGGGCCTCGTCTCTTTACCAAAGTTGTGCTCGATCCGGAGGGCTAGAAAAAAAGAACAAAGACTTAATTAATATGTGTACATGCCAAAATAATGAATGCATCAATTAGCTAGTCAGCAGAAGCTTAACTAATATATATACCTGGCCGGACTCGGTTCGGTCACCGGAGACGTCATCACGGTCTCCTTCTTGCACCGACATTGTGTCACCGGAGCCGTCCTCACGGTCTCCTTCTTGCACCGGCATTAGGTCACCGGAGCCATCATAATCATAGCCAGCTGCTTCCAGACCATCGGTGTCGTTGAGAAACAACGAGCAGACGGCATCACTTCCTCGTGCGATTATGTCCCCCAACAACTCTTCTTGTACTTCGTCTCGGGCGGTGTCCATAGTTTCTACAAATATTTACACAACATGGCAATTATTATTCAAACATGACAGATGGATATATTAGTGGCAAACGTAGAACTAATATTAATTAGTGGCCTCGACGCTGCTTCTCTAGGGTTTGGGGTGGCCTCAACAACGCTTCAAGGATAAAAAAAGAGGAAGAAGAACAAAAAAAGAGAGGAGAAGAAAGAATAGAGGAGTATAACTCCCCTATTCTTTCTTCTCCTCTTTTTTTTCTTCTTCCTCTTCTTTTTTTATCCTCTTCTTCCTCTCATGTTCGACCCCCCCCTCGTGTTGAAGTTATCGGGAGGGGGTATATCGACCCCCCCACGTGTTGAAGTTATCGGGAGGGGGTATATCGACCCCACCCCACGTGTTGAAGTTATCAGGAGTTTATATCGACACGACATACGTACATGCGAGAAAATAATATTATCGGGGAGGGGGTATATATATCGACCCCCCCTCGTGTTGAAGTTATCGGGAGTTTATATCGACACGACATACGTACATGGGAAAATAATATTATCGGGGAGGGGGTATATCGACCCCCCCCCTCGTGTTGAAGTTATCGGGAGGGGGTATATCGACCCCCCCCCCCACGTGTCGAAGAAAAAAAAGAAGAAAAAAAAGAGGAGAATAAGATATATATATTCTATTTTCTCTTCTTCTCCTCTATTCATTTCTTCTTCTCCTCTTCTTTTTCTTCTTTTTTCTTCTTCTTATTTATTTCTCCTCGTCTTCCTCTCCCCTCTTCTTCTCCTTTCTTCCTCTTCTTATTTCCTTTTTCCTCTCATTCTTTTTCTTCTTCTTCCTTCTTAAAAATACATGAAGTAGTATTGCTTGTTTTTTTAAAATAATGTTCAAATAGAAATTTTAGAAAAAAGTAAAGGTTTTGCCTAATTCATTGTTCATATGAATATGCAAACATTTGCATATTTACAATAATCAATATCACCCAAAAAATCTATGAACAGAAAAAAATACTATTTTTCTGTTAATCTATCTTTTGCATACATATACTATACATATACATATAATCAGGAAAAAACATATATGAATTTGCAAAAAAACAGGGGGGAGAGGGGGCGGTGCCGGCCCTGACCAAAGCGAGAGGCGACGGCGGCGACAGCGAGGCAGAGGCGGGGCGGCGACGGCGTCGGGGTGGCGACGCGGGGCGGCGACGGCGTAGGGGCGCGACGCGGGGCAGCGACGGCATCGGGGCGGCGCGGGGAGGTGACCGCGACGGCGCGGGGTGGCGCGTGGCGACGGAGTCGGGGCGGCGCGGGGTGGTGACGGCGTCTGGGCGGCGCGGAACGGCGTCGGAGGCAGGGGCGACCACGGCGACGGCGAGGCGCGGAGGGGCAGCCTGGCGGCGGCGGGCGGGGAAGACGAACTGAATGGAAATTTTCACAAGTGCTAGTTATATAGACGAAGCATTGGTCCCAGTTCGTGACACCAATCGGGACCAATGCCACCTTTAGTCCCGGTTGGTGCCACCAACCGAGACCAAAGGCCTCTTTTCAGCAGCCCAAAGGGCGGGAAGCGGCGGCCTTTGGTCCCGGTTGGTGGCACCAACCGGGACTAAAGGGGGGCATTGGTCACGGTTTGTGCCACGAACCGTGACCAATGCACCTTTTAGTCCCGGTTGGTGCCATCAACCGGGACCAAAGGCCTGCGCCTGCCAAAGCCGTAGTGCGGTGGGATGTTTAGTCCCACCTCGCTAGCTGAGGAGCGGCCGCACCTGTTTATAAGCGCTGCCCCGCCCTCTCCATCGAACTTCTCAGAACTGCAGGCCTTTGGGCCTAATCTCACACCGCTATGCCTGTGGGCCTGCTGGGCCTTCTGCGGGCCTGAATCCTGGCCCATGGGTGGGCTTCTAGTCGTATTCAGGTCGTGGTGGCCCAGTAGGTGGCATTTTTTTACTATTTGTTTTTTCATTTCTACTTAGAACTAAATACCTATAGTTTTTTAGTGATTTTTTTTCTTTTAGGTCACAAAAATTATAAACTTTCTGTTAGTGCCATTAGTTTTAAAATTTGAATAGTTTAAATTTAAATTTTTTAAAATTTGTGTGAATCACTAGTTTATGAATAACTTTACTATAAAAATTGATTTTTGAGTCATTTTTTTTCCTGCTATTTAATATTACTGTGTTTTATCATTATACTCAATTTGGTAATTTTAGTTAGTCATAACAAATATTATAGGCATTTTTTCTTTTTTGCTATTTATTTTTTCATTTCTACTTAGAACAAAATACTTATAGTTTTTTAGTGATTTCTTTTTTCTTTTAGGTCACAAAAATTATAAACTTTCTGCATTATTTATTTTCTTTTGTTTTTTGCTTTATTTTTTAATTCTTTTTGCTTTTAGTTTTAGAAAAATTATAAACTTTCTGTTAGTGCCATTAGTTTTCAAATTTAAAAACACTTTTTTAGTTTTTTGTTTTCTTTGTTGCTTTATTTATTTTATTTTGTTTCTACTTACAACAAAATACTTATTGTTGCTATTTTTATATTTTTCAGTTTTTTTTGTTTTGTTTTCTGTATTATTTATTTTGTTTTGTTTTTTGCTTTATTTTTTAATTCTTTTTGCTTTTAGGTCAGCAAAATTATAAACTTTCTGTTAGTGTCATTAGTTTTAGAAAAATTATAAACTTTCTGTTAGTGCCATTAGTTTTCAAATTTGAATAGTTAAAATTTGAATTCTTTGAAATTTATGTGAATCACAAGTTTGTGATTAACTTTACTAAAAAATGAACATAGATGCACCTATAGAGAAAATTCGACCTAAATTCATAGTTTTCAAATGAACTTTGAAAAAGTTGGCATAGCATACTCGTGTGTTACAAAGTTGGCATGGTATCATCATAATAGTTGCGGGAGAAAGTCTTCACTTTTTCTTTGCTTGTGTCATTTGCTTATTGCGCCGTAACCATAGATAATCTTCATCGTTTATCAGTATGCTTGGGTCAGCCTTGACATTGAAGGGAGGAATTTCATGAAACTTTTCATAATCTTCAGACATGTCTGTCTTGCCCTCCACTCCCAGGATATCCCTTTTTCCTGAAAGAACTATGTGGCGCTTTGGCTCATCATATGATGTATTCGCTTCCTTATCTTTTCTTTTTCTCGGTTTGGTAGACATGTCCTTCACATAGATAACATGTGCCACATCATTGGCTAGGACGAACGGTTCGTCGGTGTACCCATGATTTTTCAGATCCACTGTTGTCATTCCATACTGTGGGTCTACCTGTACCCCGCCGCCTGACAGATTGACCCATTTGCACTTAAACAAAGGGACCTTAAAATCATGTCCGTAGTCAAGTTCCCATATGTCCACTATGTAACCATAATATGTGTCCTTTCCGCTCTCGGTTGCTGCATCAAAGCGGACACCGCTGTTTTGGTTGGTGCTCTTTTGATCTTGGGCGATCGTGTAAAATGTATTCCCATTTATCTCGTATCCTTTGTGAGTCAATACAGTCAAAGGTGGTCCCCTGGACAACAAGTACAACTCATCACAAACAGTGTTGTCACCTCTGAGACGTGTTTCCAACCAACTGCTGAAAGTCTTGATGTGTTCACATGCAATCCAGTCGCCGGGTGTTTGGAGCGCAGACTATTCTTGTGTTCATCGACATACGGGGTCACCAAGGTAGAGTTCTGCAGAACTATGTAGTGTGCTTGAGACCAAGAATATCCGTCCCTACATATTATTGAGTCACTTCCAAGAGTGCCTTTTCCAGTCAGTCTCCCCTCATACCGCGATTTAGGGAGACCTATCTTCTTAAGGCCAGGAATGAAGTCAACACAAAACCCGATAACATCCTCTGTTTGATGGCCCATGGAGCTGCTTCCTTCTGGCCTAGCGCGGTTACGGACATATTTCTTTAGGACTCCCATGAACCTCTCAAAGGGGAACATATTGTGTAGAAATACGGGCCCCAGGATGACAATCTCGTCGACTAGATGAACTAGGACGTGCGTCATGATATTGAAGAAGGATGGTGGGAACACCAGCTCGAAACTGACAAGACATTGCGCCACATCACTCCTTAGCCTTGGTACGATTTCTGGATCGATCACCTTCTGAGAGATTGCATTGAGGAATGCACATAGCTTCACAATGGCTAATCAGACGTTTTCCGGTAGAAGCCCCCTCAATGCAACCGGAAGCAGTTGTGTCATAATCACGTGGCAGTCATGAGGCTTTAGGTTCTGAAACTTTTTCTCTAGCATATTTATTACTCCCTTTATATTCGACGAGAAGCCAGTCGTGACCTTCATACTGAGCAGGCATTCAAAGAAGATTTACTTCTCTTCTTTCGTAAAAGCGTAGCTGGCAGGACCTTTATACTGCTTCAGAGGCATGCCGTCTTTTTCTTGCAAACGTTGCAGGTCCTCCCGTGCCTCAGGTGTATCTTTTGTCTTCCCATACATGCCCAAGAAGCCTAGCAGGTTCACGCAAAGGTTCTTCGTCACGTGCATCACGTCGATTGAAGAGCGGACCTCTAGGTCTTTCCAGTAGGGTAGGTCCCAAAATATAGATTTCTTCTTCCACATGGGTGCGTGTCCCTCAGCGTCATTCAGAATAGCTAGTCCGCCGGGACCCTTTCCAAACATTACATGTAAATCATTGACCATAGCAAGTACGTGATCACCGGTACGCATGGCGGGCTTCTTCCGGTGATCTGCCTCGCCTTTGAAATGCTTGCCTTTCTTTCGACATTGATGGTTGGTCGGAAGAAATCGACGATGGCCCAGGTACACATTCTTCCTGCATTTGTCCAGGTATATATTTTCAGTGTCATCTAAACAGTGCGTGCATGCGTGGTATCCTTTGTTTGTCTGTCCTGAAAGGTTACTGAGAGCGGGCCAATCGTTGATCGTCACGAACAGCAACGCCTTTAGGTTAAATTCCTCCTGTCTGTGCTCATCCCATGTACGTACACCGTTTCCATTCCACAGCTGTAAAAATTCTTCAACTAATGGCCTTAGGTACACATCAATGTCGTTGCCGGATTGCTTAGGGCCTTGGATGAGAACTGGCATCATAATGAACTTCCGCTTCATGCACATCCAAGGAGGAAGGTTATACATACATAGAGTCATGGGCCAGGTGCTGTGATTGCTACTCTGCTCCCCGAAAGGATTAATGACATCCGCGCTTAAAGCAAATCATACATTCCTTGGGTCCTTTGCAAACTCATCCCAGTACTTTCTCTCAATTTTTCTCCACTGCGACCTGTCAGTGGATGCTCTCAACTTCCCGTCTTTCTTCCGGTCCTCACTGTGCCATCGCATCAACTTGGCATGCTCTTCGTTTCTGAACAGACGTTTCAACCGTGGTATTATAGGAGCATACCACATCACCTTCGCAGGAACCCTCTTCCTGGGGGCTCGCCGTCAACATCACCAGGATCATCTCGTCTGATCTTATACCGCAATGCACTGCATACCGGACATGCGTTCAGATCCTTGTATACACCGCGGTAGAGGATGCAGTCATTAGGGCATGCATGTATCTTCTCCACCTCCAATCCTAGAGGGCATACGACCTTCTTTGCTGCGTATGTACTGTCGGCAATTCGTTATCCTTTGGAAACTTCTTCTTTAATATTTTCAGTAGCTTCTCAAATCCTTTGTCAGCCACAGCATTCTCTGCCTTCTACTGCAGCAATTCCAGTACGGTACCGAGCTTTGTGTTGCCATCTTCGCAATTGGGATACAACCTTTTTTTGTGATCCTCTAACATGCGATCGAACTTCAGCTTCTCCTTTTGACTTTCGCATTGCGTCCTTGCATCGACAATGACCCGGCGGAGATCATCATCATCGGGCACATCGTCTGGTTCCTCTTGATCTTCAGCAGCTTCACCCGTTGCAGCATCATTGGGCACATCGTCTGGTTCCTCTTGATCTTCACCAGCTCCCCCCGTTGCAGCATCACCGTATTCAGGGGGCACATAGTTGTCATCGTACTCTTCTTCTTCGTCGTCTTCCATCATAACCCCTATTTCGCCGTGCCTCGTCCAAACATTATAGTGTGGCATGAAACCCTTGTAAAGCAAGTGGGAGTGAAGGATTTTCCGGTTAGAGTAAGACCTCGTATTCCCACATTCAGTGCATGGGCAACACATAAAACCATTCTGCTTGTTTGCCTCAGCCGCATCGAGAAACTCATGCACGCCCTTAATGTACTCAGAGGTGTGTCTGTCACCGTACATCCATTGCCGGTTCATCTGCGTGCATTATATATAATTAAGTGTCCAAATTAATAGAAGTTCATCATCACATTAAAACCAAAGTACATACATAGTTCTCATCTAACAACATATAGCTCTCCAGAGCATCTAATTAATTAAACCATACATTGAAACTATGTAAAACATTTCAATGCGAAAACAAATGCGATCATAATCGCAACCAAGGTAACAATTGATCCAACGGCATAATGATACCAAGCCTCGGTATGAATGGCATATTTTCTAATCTTTCTAATCTTCAAGCGCATTGCATCCATCTTGATCTTGTGATCATCGACGACATCCGCAACATGCAACTCCAATATCATCTTCTCCTCCTCAATTTTTTTTATTTTTTCCTTCAACAAATTGTTTTCTTCTTCAACTAAATTTAACCTCTCGACAATAGGGTCGGTTGGAATTTCCGATTCACATACATCCTACATAAATAAAATCTATATCACGTTGGTCGGCATAATTTTCATAAACAATAAATGAACCAATAGTTATAAAGATAATATATATACCACATCCGAATCATAGACAGGACGAGGGCCGACGGGGGCGGATACCAAAACCATCGCACTATATAAGATGCAATAATAAAAGTAAAAAAGTAATACAAGTATCTATGTAAACATACAAGTAAGAATATTTTTCCTTTTAGAAAGAAGATAAGAACAAGAGGCTCACCACGGTAGTGCCGGCGATGAGCTCGGCGCGGTTGATCGACGGCGGTGAAGACGGGGACGGGGCGTGACGGGCCGCTAAACCTAGATAAATATTGAGGAAAATGGAGTTTGGAGGTCGAGCTTGAAGAGGAGAAAGTTAAGTAGTGTGGCTCGGGCATTCCATCGAACACCTTGTGTGCATAGGAGGTGAGCTAGAGCACCACCAAGCCCTCTCCCCCTCGGCCAGAAAAAAACAGAGCAGTGTGCTCTGCTCTTACGCGAGGGGGTATATATAGGCACCTCATTGGTCCTGGTTGGTGGTTTGAACCGGGACCAAAGGGGAGCCTTTGGTCCCTGTTCAAGCCACCAACCGGGACCAATGGTGATAGGCCAGGCGCGAGGCCCACTGGTCCCGGTTTGTCCCACCAACCGGGACCAAAAGGTCCAGATGAACCAGGACCAATGGCCAACGTGGCCCGGCCGGTCCCCTAGACTCACGAACCGGGTCCAATGCCTCCATTGGTTCCGGTTCTGGACTGAACCGGGACTAATGGGCTGACCCGGCCTGGACCGTTGCCCCCTTTTCTACTAGTGAGCGACATGGCCGACCTCCACCACCACCTCGTCGGCGCCGAGTCCCTCTGCTGCCGCTCTTTTGTACTGTCTTCAACCATTCCCTTATCCCTCAGCCACCGTGTCCCTTGCGACAACAGCCTCAAGCAATGACATGTTGCCTGCAACTCGAATACGATTATAGCTAAAGCTAGTTCAAGATCAAAGACAGCAAAATGAGAAGGTATATTTGTTGCTTCCAGTGTATACACGGGGATGAATATGCACTGATCCAGATCAGTTCAACAGATAGTAGGTTGTACCTCCTGTTTGACATCCAAGCACTTCTTGATGTGCCCACGCTAGCCTGAGGAGGCTGGGAGCTCTCCTATTTCCTGCATTATCTGCGCTAGAAGGCTGCTTTAAAACTGAAGCAAGAAGCGTTAAAATAAAATTGCAATAGGATAAGGGAAATATACAAAACCGGTTCTCTATAAACAAGGAAACGGCTCTAACAGAATAAAATCTTGTTTGGATCATCTAACAAACCCGTGGATATAGAAAACCTGGTTCTCCAAAACCCAGGATTTTGAGTTTACGGGAAAACGACTATTAGTCGTTTTTGCAAAAACAGGATTAACATATCCTGGGTATCGTTGTCCTCAGATTCGCCATTCCAGTGAGTTGTAGCGAAGACGATGGTGCATCCGGCGGGTCGACGCGGACGCCGGACGCCAGACATGCTTCGTCATCCGTGCGCTCAAAGTCTGCGGCTGGGTCGGCGGCCGCCGAGCCGGTCTCGCCACTGCGGTAGCTCTAGCACCTCACTTGCTCCTGGCGACAGGGGGTTATCCTAGGCAAGACCGTGAGGCTTGCCGTGAGCCCGTGACGAGGCCTAAGATGTTGAGGAGTCCACGACGGTGGCCGGATTGATCGCGGGTGACGCAGTTCCAGCACCATCGCTACTCCGCTGCGTGGTTATCTGTTTCTGTGCATGCACGTAGTCCACGATGGTGGCTGCTGGGCATGGTGATCGCCAGTGACACAGTTCAAGCACTGGCGTTGCTCTGCCGCCTTACGCACGGCACGACACCGTCGCCGCTCCACCGTGTTGTGTTCCTTTGATATTGTGGTGTACCGAGAGCTGGAGGACTGGAGCGCGTTGCAGTTCCCCGTGCCTGAACCAAACGCCCCATGATGCGCTACTCTCCGAGTACGGCGGACACGCGCACCGGCACAGCCTCCTTCCAGTTCATGGACGTCGGCAACGACGTCGAGCTTGGAGGCATGGATGAGGGACGAGGCGCGGCAAGAGAACAAAGTTGATTCCTCATCGTGGTGAGCTCCACCAGAGGATACGGCCAACAACGCCTCGTTCGGCTTGGTCGTGGCAGAGAACGCCGGCGACCATTGAGCTTGGCCGCTGCTTGGCTTTCCATGCGAAGAGATGTGGTACTCCCAACATTCAGCTTGAACGCCGACGAGCGCATCATGCCCAACCTCCGTGATGCTCCCAACATTAAGTCATGTGCTCTTGGTGTTTGGTCTCGTGACCAACGTGCTCGGAGCGGGACGGGAGAAGCAAGTAGTCCGCGTAGAAGGCGATGAGCGAAGCGTGGCAAGTGCGTAAGAGACGACCCAAACAAAGAACTGCTAAAGACATGTACAATGGTTGATAAGATAGTCTTATCTTAAATTTTGCATGTTTTTTAGAGATGACCAAAAAAAATGTCTACAATGAGTCATCTCTTGGTCTTATCTTCAATAATTAGCAATTCCTAAAAATGTGGTGAGACATATTATGCTAAGAGATCATCTCTCGTCTTATCTTAAATAAAAGAAGACAAGCCTTCTCTTATGAGTTCTCTCTCCTCCACCTCATCATTTATCCTACGTGGCACTTCTAAGATAGCATCATTGTACATGCCCTAAATCTCTTTTTCCTAATCTCTACATCCAAACAAGGAATTGTACATACCCACCGTAACTGAAAAAATAGCAAAAACCGGCTTTGCTAAAAATCCTCCAAAAACTCGTTTCCTATAATCTCACAACTAATTCTCAGTATCCAAACAACCACTTCATTACTAAAAAACGGAATGAATACGACTGCCATCGTCCCTGATAATGAGAAGGTACCAAATAGAAGAGCACTACATCTATATGGCAACACTGAAAAATAGGGACAGAAGCAATGTTAATAAGTGAGAGGCTGTCCCAACTAAATTAGCTATATTTTGTGATCTCCTCTACAGTAGCATGATCAAGTAATATGATCAGTGTGAAGAAAGAAAAATGTTTTTGAATTATGGTGTGGGTCTTAAGAAAATTATGTGAAAAGAATGTAATAAGAACTGTATATATATATATATGTACTGATGTAAGTTTTCATATTTTAAATATTTTCCTTTCATGTCTGTTAATCTAGAGAGGATATGTATCCTTTTCTTCTATAGCATTGTCCACGTAGGATTAGGAACATTGCCTCAGATCGAGTCGCCAGTGGGTTGTCCGTTCTGTCGAACAGCCGGACGAGAGACAAAAAGAGAGAAACGGATCGCCCAGCCCCAACCCCCGTTCCCCATTCCCCAGCCCCTGATTCCTCCCCCTCTCCCTCTTCCTCGTCTGCCAATATTGACACAAACTACTACTGTAATAACGGAGAATGATATATGATCATTAGGTGAAATTCATTATCTTCCTGTAGTTTTTTTCCTACACTAAACCAGATATCGGCACCAGAAACACAAATCATGACCCCAAGAGGCCATCAAAGAGATGACGACGTGCTAGAATCATACCTTTCATGGGACGAAAAACTGGACGAATAGTTAGATCAGATAGAAAATGACAGCGTCCCATAATAACCAAATAAGTGCATTTCTATCAAAGATATGAACCTTTGGATCTAAGTGTAGTCCAGAGAGATGTCCCTCCTGAAACCGTGGATGCGATGAAGAGGAATGTTTCAGGCATATTGGGTCTGCTTCAGTCTAATCAGTGAGAGGGCGACCCCTGGCCTGGTGTACTGAGAGGGCGAAGGGTGAGTCCATACAAGCCAATCTCCTTACCGTCTGTTTAGTAAGACAACTTGATTACCATATCCGTTGAAAAGGTTTTGAAGCATCAGGGGGATTTTCAATAAGTTTAAGATATATTCTTTTATTTGAGTATCTCTTTGCCGCTGTTGATGGGCTGGCAACGGATGATTTTCAGCAAGAAATTCTAAGCTATTTGGTTTACGCTAATAGATTAGCACACCTGGCGAATGCAGTGGGTTTCCTGGTCGTGCCCGAACTCGTTCTACCTCTTTCCCTCTCCTCCTGACATGTTTTTGGAACTTTGTATTTCCGTTCATTTGCAATGGAAAGGGGTATAGCCCGGTTCGAAAAAGATTAGCACACCTGTGATTTCTAGCTAAAATGGGCTGGCACCGGGTGTTTTCTAGCTAAGAATTCTAAGTTATTTTGTTTTAGAATAGTAGATTTGTTTTTATTCAATGCATTTATTTCAAATAATTAGCAGACCTACAATTTCCAGCGAAAAATGGGCTGGCACTGAATGTATTTCCAGCTAAGAATACCAAGTTTATTTGCTTTTACACTAGTGGATTACTACTTTTTATTTGCTGCATTTATTTCAAAATGATTAGCACAATTATATCACGAATCTTCTATTGGATGCACTGCCAATGTTAGCGTTCCAGAAAAATCAACTGCAATTACGAATTAAAACTTGCTAAATATATGCAAATAGTACTAAGTAGATTGGAGTACTATTCCGTCAATCAGGCCGTTGGATAGCTTTCCGAGGTGGAGTGTTCCCATCCCGACCGTCCAGCCAACACTCCCCTCTGGCGTCTCGCAAAATATTCGGCTGTCAAAAAAAAAAACTTCAGATTTAGACGAGGCGCCTCTTCGTCCGTTTCCATTCGCTACCAACCCAGACACAAAGCCCCAACCATGCCATCACGGCCACGCGCTCCAGGTTCCGCCGCCGAGATGGGCGCCCAGGAAATCCCTGCCCGGGGCGGCTCCCCTGCCCCTCCCGTCACCACCAAGCACGACGCGTCCGGCACTGGCGAAGCCCAAAGCGGCCCCGTCCGCTCCCCGGCCCCGGAAGGAAGCGACCGCCCGGTGGAGGAGGAGAACTCCCCCGCGGAAATCCCTTGGTACGATAAAATTGAGAACATAGATGAGGGCTACCGCCTGTACTTGAGTTGCATACGCATGGTGAATGGCCACCAGATGGTGGTCGTGCCGGAGGGCGGGCTGGACGCGAAGCTGGTTCCACGGAAGAAGGGTGGGGAGGAAGCGGCTTCCCGTGCTACTTCAGGGAAGAACAGCTGCGGCTTTGGGAAGAAGGAGGAAGGGAAGGGGAAGGTGGCGGCGATCGCCACGGGTGGGCCTGCGCTGAAGTCTCCCGTGGGCGATTCCGCTACGCATCCGCAAAAGGTAAAACCGCTTCCGTTTCCCCTCTCAACTGAAAAGTTGCCGCTCGCCTAATGCAGAGCAAGCACATGTTACATATACCTGTGCGAACAGATTCAGAAGGAGAGGAAGAATGGATGGAAAAATGGTGCTAAGAAGATGAAGGTGGCGGAGAAAGAAGAGAACCCGTCGGCAGAGCCGCATCTGGAAACACTCAGCACTGCGTGGGTAAGAATTTCTTATGCTTTTTCAATTGTTTTTTCCCGGCCAGCACTGTTTGTTAGTACTAGAGCTGTGGTTTGTGGTTTATATTTGTGCACGGTTGTGGGTAGACATGCAACATAAGAATCTATAAGTATGTTAGAATAATACGGAGTAGTAATATAGTATGCCTTATACCAATGAGCGTAAATGATGTTGATGCAAACCTACAACATGTATGGAACTAAAAGTACTTAGGACCATGGCGCGTGTATTCATCACGAATTAATCTGGTGGTTGCTGGTATCAATATAAAAGTACAGACACCTATGGAGTACTTAACATACCTTGTCTCGGTAAGTAGCTGAGTTAGGATTTAAGACTATACTAAAGAAGATATACATTTTAAACTAAAAGAAAGAAAATTTATTTGGCTAAAAAGAATTATTTTTGGAGAAGGGGAAGGGGAATGTGGAGCCGAAGCTGCCTATGGAAACACTGAATACTATGAAGAGGAAAAGGAAATCAAGTGATGTCCAAAATGCCGAGTCTCGCACTGCTTCAGTGAGAATTTTCTATGCCTTTATGTTTTTTCCTAGCCTGCACTATTTGTCAGTAGAGCTTTCGTTTATAACTTTATATATGTGGTTGTCGGTAGATGTATCTTGTACCACATAAGAGTCTACAAATATGCTAGAACAGTAGTATATCGTGTACCAGTGTGCCAAGCTGATATTGATGCTTCCTGCAACATGTGTGAAAACTACAATACTGCATTCTAAATCACGTTAGTTATGAATAAATGAAATTTGTTGTATGCTTGTTAAATATGGAGGGGCATTCATGGTCAAAGTTGAATTTTGGATTGCGGACGGGCCTTATTCATTGGAACAAAGGGAGTACTGAAGAAGAGAAATGCATTTCAAACTAAAAATAAAAGAATTTATTTGGCTAAATAGAATTAACTTAAGTATTTTTTTTCTACTCTGTAATTTTTTTCCTCTTACATAATATCCACACATTACAACCCTTTCCTAATACTAAAACAGTAAAGAAATGTTAGCATCAAGGATATGGAAACTAAAAGTATTTAGGAGCATGGTGTGTATCTGTTAATAATTATCTAGGGCTCATTGGTATCAATATTTAAAAGTACAGACACATATGGGGTACTTAACATACCTTGTCTCGGTAAGTAGCCGAGTTAGGATTTAAGACTATACTAAAGAAGATATACATTTCAAACTAGAGAAAGAGAATTTATTTGGCTAAAAAGAATAATTTTTGGAGAAGGGGAAGGGGAATGTGGAGCCGAAGCTGCCTATGGAAACACTGAATACTGTGAAGAGGAAAAGGAAATCAAGTGATGTCCAAAATGCCGAGTCTCGCACTGCTTCGGTGAGAATTTTCTATGCCTTTATGTTTTTTCCTAGCATGCACTATTTGTCAGTAGAGCTTTCGTTTATAACTTTATATATGTGGTTGCCGGTAGATGTATCTTGTACCACATAAGAGTCTACAAATATGCTAGAACAGTAGTATATCTTGTACCAATGTGCCAAGCTGATATTGATGCTTCCTGCAACATGTGTGAAAACTACAATACTGCATTCTAAATCACGTTAGTTATGAATAAATGAAATTTGTTGTATACTTGTTAAATATGGAGGGGCATTCATGGTCAAAGTTGAATTTTGGATTGCGGACAGGCCTTATTCATTGGAACAAAGGGAGTACTAAAGAAGAGAAATGCATTTCAAACTAAAAATAAAAGACTTTTTTTGGCTAAATAGAATTAACTTAAGTATTTTTTTTCTACTCTGTAATTTTTTTCCTCTTACATAATATCCACACATTACAACCCTTTCCTAATACTAAAACAGTAAAGAAATGTTAGCATCAAGGATATGGAAACTAAAAGCATTTAGGAGCATGGTGTGTATCTGTTAATAATTATCTAGGGCTCATTGGTATCAATATTTAAAAGTACAGACACATATGGGGTACTTAACATACCTTGTCTCGGTAAGTAGCCCAGACAGGATTAAGACTGTACTAAAGAAGAGATGCATTTCAAACTAAAACAAAAAAATGCTAAATATTTTGTTTAGAAGGGGAAGGACAAGGTACCGACGATCATCACGGGTGAGTCTGCGCTGAAGTCTCGTGTGCGCGATTCCACTACACATCCGCAGCAGGTAAAATCAATTCCGTTTCCCTTCTCCAATTAAATATGTTGCCGTGTGCTAAAGCAGAGTAATCACATGTTACATACACATGTGCAACCCCGCAAAAAAAACATACACATGTGTAAACAGGGTCAGGAGAAGAATGGAGGCAAAAATGGTGCTAAGATGATGAAGGTGGTGGAGGAAGCAGAAGAGATTGCGTTGAAGGAGCTGCCTATGGAAACACTGAATATTATGAAGAGAAAAAGGAAATCAAGTGATGTACAAAATGCCGATTCCCACACTGCTTCGGTGAGAATTTCCTATGCATTTTATGTTGTTTTTTCAGCTTGCACTATTTTTCAGTAGATGTAGATATATATGTGGTTCTATCAATATGCTAGAACAGCAGTACATCATGTACTACCAATGTGCCTAGCTGATATTGATGCTTCCTGCAACATGTCTGAAAACTATAATACTACATTTTAAATCTCGTTTGTTCTGAATAAATGATTTTTTCTATACCTGTTAAATATGGAGGGGAGTTCATGATCAAAGTTCAATTTTGAATTGTGTGAGGGCCTTATTCGTTGGAATGAAGGGAGTACTAAAAAAGAGAGATGCATTTCAAACTAAAACTAAAAGAATTTTTTAGGCTAAATAGAATTCATTTAACTATTTTTTTCTACTTTGTATTTTTTTCCTCTTATACATAATACACATCACCCGCAAAAAAAACATAATACACATATTACAACCCTTTCCTAATGTTTTAAAACATTAAAGAAATGTTAGCATCAAGGATCTGTTTAATGATGTTTTCACTTGTTGCCTTCGGTGCAATCGTTGTTGGTTGTTATATATACCTCAAGAAAGTGGTCTAGGGAGGGAGGACTGGCATGAGCCATGCCATGCTTTTAGCTGCCTCGAATAAATATCATGCAACTATATATGTGCTGATTTGGATGGAGCAAAATTGCATCGAGCCAGGCCCAATGAAGCCTGCACGCTCGCTTTCATCACATTTTGTTGTTTAGTGATCCAACATACGATCTCTCTAGTATCCTAGTAAACATATTGACTTCATGGTGCTTTGCATCTTTCAGCACACTTTGACTAGGCAAATACGGCAAGTTGAATTTTGTAGACGAATATAAAAGTAGAGTTCTATTTCTTATGGGAATTCTTAAACATATTACATGTCTATTTCTGACCAATCTGCATCTTTATGCATAGTCATGTGGTTTCCTTTTTCTTCTCTTAAAGTTTCAAGTAATGAATTAATATGTGATTCTGCTTTTTGTCGCGCTTCCAGACTGACAACAGAAAGCCACAACTTCGGAGATCTGCTCGACTTATGCTCAATCCGCCTGAAAATGATCATAAGTAGGCTATAGAGTAACGTCTCTTTTTGGAGAATCAAAATAGATTGCTTCATTCCAAAAAATTCCTTTTAACTTGTTGTTTGGAATTGTTCGAATACATACAATGGATATGTTGGTTCTCGGATTTTACAAGCACCTAGTTAGACCATCTATTAGTCTATTGGATATGGTAATTTTTTCTGAGTAATTGGAAAGATTGCCACCTTTCAATTAGAAGAACATGGTTGTGTTGCAGTTGTTTCTATAAGCGACTATTTTGGGAGGTATGGTCGAGAAACCTATCGCATGGCATGCGGACTACAAGAATTTTGCATGGATATCTGCCAGAGCTAGGTGCACCACCTCCTGATAAATCATTCTCTGTCCATTGTAAACTAGACGATTCCTCTCTTTCCAGGCATTCCATAGTGTGTAGATCAAATTCCCATTTTGCACCTTCAAACTTTGCTCCCAAGGGATAGCCAGGTAGGCCTCCCACCAATGGTTGACAGATTGACCACGATTTGTCAGCATCAGCGGGGGCATGGCAGTCCTGGCATTCACCGCCTTCCATACCTCCTTCGAGAAGGGATAATCCTTGCAAAGGTGGCATAGTGCCTCATTTATCGATAAGCATAAGTGAGAAACCAGGCTATAGGGAAAATCCTATTTGCTAGGTTCTCTGTCATCGGGATTCTACCATGCAACACGAGCCAGACGAAGAGCTTGCGTTTGGGAACGGTTGTTTCCTTCCAATCCTTCCCAGGACGACAAGGTTGCACATGGGCAAGGGTATCTTATACACAAATTTGGTCAAGAATTAACCTGAGGCCATGGATGGTGTCCACGCGGTTAGTGTCGATGTTGGTGTTCTACAGAAGCTCCAAATGTCAACAAATTCCCGCAGTGGGTAGGGGTGCTGAGACATGCGACAACTGTTATCCACTTGCCCCTCCCCCCGCCCCCGGAGATCCTGGTTTGTCCTCCAGTTCTTCCTAGTTGCGATCTTGAAAAGCTCTAGGGCACGGTACAAAGTGTGGAATACCAAATCCAGTAGTCTTGTCAAAAACGTATCTACTGCCATCGCCGACAGTGATTGTGATAGAGGCACGAAATGGATCCATGTCCGAGTCGCTACAAGGCAGATCTGAACCCACCCAAGGGTGCTCTGGGTCATTCCATTGGAACCAAGGCTAGCGCAGGCACAAGGCTCCGTCGAAGCGGTCAAGGTCAGCATAACATGGGTTGTTGGCATGCATACATGGATGGGGCTGCTGGCAGGGCCGGCCTTGAGCATGTGCAACCGGTGCGGTTGCATAGGCCCCCCACAGCTCAGGGGGGCCAACCCATGTCAAAATTGTATAGTACTATACTAATATTATATGCTTATATAATTGATCACCCTGCTATTTAATTTCCAACCCACGCCCATGATGCAGCCTCCACCACACAACAACACTCTTAAGCCCAAAATGAAAGAAAGCAATGGGCCCTTGAGGCCTACGCGTGGCGAGCTTTCGATGCTGATCCTAAAAATAGTGCAACAAGCATTGACCAACCACTCCAACCATAAGGGTGTCTTTGTTAAAGTTTTCTATTTACCTAAAAAAAGTTAACATTTCCTATGTTATTTATGGAATAAAAAATTGTCTGGAAATGAAAAACGCAAAAGGAGAGAACAAGTAAAGGATTTGATAGAAGTTTTCAACCAACCGTTCCAAGTGTTATATATATGCTTATTCACAAAAAAAAGTGTTTTTATGCTTGGATGCGATAGTAATTAGTACTTTGATATTGATTAACAATTCAAATACAAAGAAAACATGCTAGTATTTCATAATTTTGTTGTGTGTGTAAAAGGTCTCTTTGTTATCTTGCACCGAGGCCCCTCACATGCCAGGGCCTACCGGTGATAATCATGCTTAGATAACTATACAAAACTACATACAATGCATTGAAAATGAACTTTCATGTCCTGGTGATAAACTCTAGCTTTACTATTTGATTAACATATTACCTATCAACACACATACACAAACTTATCGTGGCCCCTTGCTTCCTATGCACGCTAAGGCCGTCATGGATACAAGGGATGGCTTATACTTGTGGTTATGTGCTCGTGTACTGCAACATGGGTAGGATTTGATCGATAAACATTGTCATGGGGCCATCATGAGCGCAGGTTATGTGCGGCCCTCTAGGTAGGGATCGGTTACGTGGTTCCAAAGCTCCTTGTTGGATTCTTTCGGTGGGACCCTTTTCCAAACAAAGGTGTTGATTAGTTTGATGCCAAAGATTGTTCAGTTATGGCCTCATAAGGTAGAACTGGCTAGTATTTTACTATTGTATATGTACCATGTTTTTGTATGATTGTTCTCGCGATCTCATACACTTCATTGTTCATACCTTTTTTGGGCGAAGTGATGCTTCACAACTCTCATGTCTATATTATGATTGTAGCAATGTTGGCATAAATATGAAAGGCCAAATCAAAAAAACTTGAGAGTGGCTCCTTGACTATTGTTACTTCCAGAATTTAGGGGCTAAGGCTACAATGTTGATAGAAACAGACCCTAAGTCCATACCATAATGCACCATAGACAAAGGAATATATTAATTTTAGGCACATGAAAAAATTAATCTCCCAATCCTCCATTTAAGTTGATATAATTTTTTTACCATTAAATCCACCCATACAATTGCACTTCCATAAGATGTCACTCTAAGGTACAAGAAAGTTACCTCACCGCCCAAGAGGCGTAAACCCTAGCCCCGGAGATATATATCAATTATTCATCTTGTGCCGCTCAAATTATGTCGATATTTGTAATGCTCACTAAAAGTAGTCCTCAACATGCACTATATGACTTGAAAACCTTCATCATTCCTTCCTAAATCCCTTGCCTAGAAGGTCTAACTAGTAGTCAACTATCCGGTAGGGTAGGGATTTGACTCGACTTCGCAAGAATTACAGTCACCCATGTTTGAGTCCTTGGACCCCCTTGGGTATGCATCTTCTTAATTACGAAGTACTAGAGCTCTGACCCAATTGTCCACGAATAAAATTATAATGTCACTCTTGGAAATGCCTCGTGGTAGATTAGCTTTTGATCCATTCCCTATTTGGTCTCATAGGTTCCTACCATGGCCTTTGCTGCCAAGTTATCACTTGCTTATACCGTTATATGATTGCTTAGTTATTCCCATGCTCCATGAGGAATTTAAGGCCACAACACCAATCATTTGGGGGCGTGACAACAAATTGGTAGTTTTTGATGGAATCGAGACAGCTTTGGATACATTATGACAAAATGTATTGCCGATCCATGTATTTATGAGTGAATATACACATAAATAACAACATAGTTGTCTGTTGAATACGGGAATCTGGACATTTACTGCCACCATGTACCTACAACATTTCACTCATGTTAGGACTCGGCGCGAGTTTGAATTCAGGAATGGCAAAAAGGACAGATGCTTTTCCAATGGTAAAGACGAGCACACTAACATTAAAATAGACAAAATAATGGAAAATTATCCATAGATACCATATTATGCATATCAGGTTTGCTGAGAAAGCGTATATGGTTCGGTTTAAAATCTTTGGGTTTAAATCATCCTTCAAATATTTTATTATATTGTTGGTTTTAGTTATTATTTGAGAGCATTTAAAATAATAATTCTCACATTCAAAACTCTCATGAATCATGATAAATTCATTGTTTCACAGGAATTACGTGGTGTCGGTGTTGTATGGCCTACTCATATCATGGAGAAGCCAGATTCAGAATTCAAGGAAAAGTTGATGCGTCTTCTCCGCAAACCATTTAGCCAGAGAGAATACATTGTGCTGATGGACAAGGCTACGGCTCGCCTTCCGGCAACAAAGAAAAAGCTAACACGCACTGGCGGTGAAGTACTACAACTCTAAACATGAAAGGGAACCATCACATTTTGATTCTCATCCAGGTATACTTGCTTTTATACTACGTATATAACTTGTTTTGTTCATTGGATTTATGTTATATACTATTCCCCTTATTATTTCTGTGTTGAAATATCTTTTTGGTAATTATTGCGATCACATGGCTAAAGTAACTTTTATACATAATGATTATAGGATCAAAATCATTTTCCATGCTTAATGAACACTCTGCCTTGTTATTTATGAAACAATTTGTGCTTGTTTTTTCTCGCAATTTTCATTTTCCTTTTGAACCTTGCAACTTGCAAGCCAACATTGTGTTTTTTCGGTGATATATTGGTTTACAAGACTGTTAAATCTATGTCAAAATAGCTTGCTTGAATCTAGGTGAACATACGCTTTCTATAGATACACTTGAAACCCCTGCACGCTTAGGTTAGCAGGACTTTAGAACAACAAGCACTGTGGCATTTTCATAATTGTGTTGCACAAATTGTCATGTAATTCTTATTTTCTTCTTTGATAAAATACAAAGCTTGCATCTCGATGAATTGGTAGAAGAGAAGTGGTTGTACTAGCCTTAGAGAGGCCACAGCTTTACCCATGCAACACAACACAATTACATTATGTCGGCGCAGAAGTCCAGCTGCGCTGTGAGGGAATGTGGAGGAATTTTAACAAATACCTAAATTAGAAATAGTTTGCTGTGGAGTACTATATACTGATAATGGGTTGTGTTTGACTTAAAACTTGACTAACCTTAACTTTCAGCGTATTTGCAAAGGTCATCAACATGATGGCAGTCCAAAATTAAACTCCAGCAGGTTTATTTTATTTGCTATAATAAATGGCTTTTTTTTGCTTGAGAAGTTACCTTTCCCAATAAGACGAGAAAGTAGTACCAAATCATATTGGTATCTGGTTTGAAGTAATGTGGTATGTGGCAGTTCAAAAAACACTGATTTCTTACATGGCGTAGTATTAATCAGCACGTGTTTTATATTTATAACTCCAGATCTTGCGGAACAAGTAGAAAGCACCAACAAACCCAATCAGCTAGCTCTGTTGCGTGGATTTTTCTTCTGGATGGAGGTAACCTCATTCATACCATTTCTTTTTTTTTGTTAATAACCCTTTTTTTTGCAAATAAATTGCATGCCAGCATGGTCTCAAGCCTCGAACAGTAATGGTTCTAATGGCTCCACCTGTTGTTAAAGAACTGAAGTGATATTTTTTTTACCTGTTCCCAGTTAGAGCAAATATATTTCTTTTGGTTTAGATTATTTTTTATTAATGGAAGCAGCCCAATATTGTCCTGTTGAAGATCACGCTGGTATGATATCATTCGTAGTTAATAAGTTTATTTGCAGCAAACTATTAACAGCCACGGTGCATCAATATCAGTTTTTCTTGTTGCCAATTTTGAAAATTCATGGCACAAAGGAGTAGTTCAAAATGGAGTAACTACCGTGTGATTTCTTCATATTGCTTGATTGTTAATAGTATGTGCCAACTTCTTATATATTACTCCCTCCGTCTGGAAATACTTGTCCTCGAATTGGATAAAATGAATGTATCTATAATTAAAATAAGTCTAGATACAACCATTTTGAGGACAAGTATTTCCGGACGGAGGGAGTACCTCTGTTCCGAAATAAAGTCGCTGGGGGAGTTCAGTTTACACTCCCCCAACGACATATATTTAGGTACGGAGGGAGTAGATGGATTTCCCTAAAAGATGGCCAATTTTCCCTAGCAATATATTAAATTTTCCCTTATTTGGTTAGTTAGGCCGACTGCCCGCCGACCTGTGTCCTAACAATTTACTCTCTTCCTTTGTAGAATATTTTGCATCAGGACCAATTCGTTCCATGGATAGATGATTTCAAACAGTACGAAGTTACTATCATAGAAATAGATTGAGATCACCTGCAGAATTACAGAAGAGTTTGTCATTTCTCGATTGGAGTGGGAAAGCCCCAGTTTCTCCTTGTTGAATTAGTTTGGTCTCCAGTGTGCATCTTACACTGGTCGCTGTTGTTATTTTCTCTGCAAAAACGTAGAGCTGATGCTACGAGAAACTAGTAGCATATCTCAGTACTCAGGACTCCCCAAAATAAATTATCTTCAGACAGGGGTATACCCTATTTTTCTCAGCTTTTCTTTCAGATAGAAGGTTTATGGACGACAATGATGTTGTCAACAGACAATGTATTGTTTTTATATATGGGCAACTGCAGTCATAACTTTGGAATGTTCTGGTTCATGCTTCTTTCTTATGGAACAACAAGTGTGTACCACTCGTCAGCTAGCAGAGTTGTATTCTACATCTAGGGCTGCTTTTGAATTTGACGCGGGGTTTGCCCATGCTGAAATTGAGCACTCTAGACCTCAAGTTGTACTTTTTTTGAGAGAAGCTCGCCAAGAGGGCATGGTGCTCCTGAAGAAGAATATGGTTGGCTCGATTATTAGAAAACTAGGGCCGAAGAAGGGAAAAAGTCCATTTTAAACCTTGAACCTGTAGAGGTTGGGCGAAATGAACCCCAAAGTCGAAATCCCGGTCGATTGCACCCTGAACTATGCAATCCCGGTCTAAATTGTACCCTGGCAAAGTCGAAATCCCGGTCGATTGCACCCTGAACTATGCAATCCCGGTCTAAATTGTACCCTGGCATTGTTTGAGGCATAAAAGCGCTGACGTGGCAAATATCAACCTGGATTCATCTTGCGGGCCAGCCCGTTTTAGTTTTTTTTCATTCAAAACAAAAAATTACGGCGCGGGGTTGGCTCAAACAGAAGACCGCTCGCTACTGATCGATGCAACTAACCAAACATGCGTTCTGTTCACTTGGTCCCTTTTCTTTTCTTTTCTCTTTCTATTCTTTCCTTTTTTTTTCTTTTCTTTTTCCCTTTTTTTCTTAAATTCGTGAACCCTTTTTTAAATCGCCGAACTTTTTCCAAATTTGCATATTGTTTTCAAATCCCGTAATTTTTTTGAATGCTCAAATTATTTCAATGTATGTAAACACCGGTGGCCATCTTAGTAGGAAATAGCAAAAAAAAAAGAACCTCGTGAACCATATTTTCAAAAGAAAAAAGTTCATGAATTTGAAAAAAAGTTACAGATATAAGAAAAAGTCAATGGATTTGGAAAAAAGTTCACGGACCCATTTGGAGCTATTGAAGTTCAGGCGCACAAAAAAATTCAGAAAAAGTGCTAAGCGAGCGACTCAAACTCACGGCCACCTTCTTGTTAGAAGATGGAACTTGCAACCCGAACCAGTGAGTTCAACTGATGTATTCACAGCGTGAAGCTTTAAGTATCAAACTTCTTTTGAAAATTTCTGAATATTACGCAACGAAGATTTTGTACTATCTGTTGAATTTTTTTTAATATACACTGAACATTTTAAATTATACACAATGAACATTTTTAAATATATGATGAAAAATTTAGGAAAAACAATAAATAATGTGTGGAAGAATATTCAAATATGCGTTGAACATTTGTAATATACTTGAAAATTTTTGAGCATTCAAAAAAATTACAGGATTTTAAAACAATATGCAATTTCGAATAATTTGTTGAAAAAAACGAAAAGAAAATAATAGAAATAGAAATAGAAACGAAAAAAAACAAAAAGGAAAAAAGCCAAAGCAGAAAAACCGAAAAGAAAAAACCAAATAATGAACGAAAAAACTGTAGCGGTAACTTGTTATAGCAAGAGAAGAAAGAAGGTTTATAAAGCCAACATGTTTTTTGCTTTGGCAGCCTTTGTATATTGGATTGATATATTTGTGCAAAACACACAATGACATGTGGGGATAGTTTGTCATACATACATACACTAGCTTACGTACATGAATACATATGCTACCATAACTCGCCACTGTACAGGTCACATACACACACAACACACGTGTACACGTACACGTACACACTTCATAAAACAAATTCATGCGATAAAACCGTACACAAGACACACATGCGGCATGCAAAAAAAAGGTACACTAACATCACACGTACACGCACACACAACACATGTACACAGCATACACACACATGCGCGGCATACACGGCCCACCAGTCATTGAGACAAAAATATAAAGGAGACCACTTTAGGAGGCTTTGTAAAATTATAGCAAGTAGCCTCTCCACTTTGCAAATATACAATGTCTGGGTGCAAGTATGGCAAACTTTGTAAAAAAAATGATGAAGGACCACTTATACAAAGGCTGCTGGAGGCGGAGGTTTTTTAGAACAGAGGAGGGTTTTTGGCCAAGATTGCTAAAATAGCAATTGAATGCAAATATATAAAGGTTGTTGGAGATGCTCGCAGTGGGACCGGTGGACACTATGGTTTCATCAACATCTAAAAATTAGAAACATCGACCTAGTGAAAGAACCCTCTATACGAATTGATAGAGCGAAATATTTGAACATCTCGATGGAGTGAAACCGCCACTTTTTTTTTGCGAGTGACATTTTTATATTTTTCGAGAACATACATGAGCTTTGCAATCCTATATATTAAGATAGAAAGCAATGCGTAAGTTACAAGAATTGGTCTGAAAAAGCGCCGGACAAATCCATGACTGCCCAGACTATCTACCGGGAGCGATACAAGAAGGGCTAGTTAGAGCATCTTCAGCCGCGCCCTCAACAAGGCCCCCCAGGCGATTTTTTGGTCGCCGACGCCAAAAAATCGGCCCAGTCACGCCTCCAAGGGCTCAATTTTCGCCGGCTCGGGCCGAAAATGACGCCGGTGGACCCAACCCGAACCCGGCATGCTGGGGGCGCTCGGGGGTGCCGGGCGAATCGTTTTTGGCGCGAAAGAGCCGCGGGCCCTCCTTGCCAGCGACTCGTCTCGCTTCGCCGCTTCGTCGTCCTCATCGCCTTGTTTCCCGCGGCGAATCAATGCCAAAGCTGCCGCGCGCTGCCGCGCCGGTCAGCCTCCGCCATTGATGCCTCACGGGCGGCGCAGTGAAGGCGTGATGATGCGCGTCCCCGCGCATGCCACGCGTAGACGAGGCCGCCACGCGTGCTCACGCCGCCTCCGCCTATATAAGCCGACCCCAGCGCGTCGGTGGCACGCACAGAGTCCACCGCCGACGCGCCCTATCTCCCCTTCCTCCCTCTCCCCTCGCCGTCCCAGTTCGTAAAAATGTCCGAATGATTCCCAGGCGACGGCGCGGCGGCGAACGGCTTCGGCCGCCGCCACCTTCACGAAAACGAATCTCGGCTCCTCTACGAGGCCGAGTACCCGGTCCCGCCGGACATGCAGGTGCCCGGGGCATGGAGAATCAGCGCCGGCGGGGTCCCGGTGCCACCACCGCCCACCGGGGCGGCGCGTCATGCGGAGATCGCGCGTATTCGCGCCTCTCTGCCACGGGCGGCGAGGGATGGGCCGCGCTACGTCCCCGACAGCCCGCTCTGGGAGCCCTACTTCCGCCGTCGCCACGCCGAGCAGTTCGAGGCCACCAACGGCGTCGTGCCCTCCGGCAGGCTCAACTCCGAGGGGCGGCGCCGATGGTGGGGCGTGCCCGGCCGCACGCTGGAGGCCGTCCTCGAGTACATCGAGGGCGGCAACACGCCGAGGCTGGAGTACCCCTCCCCGCCGTCCTTATCTCGCCGCCGTGGGAGCTCGTGGACGCCGAGGCGCATGGACCCCGGGGCGTCCTCCTCCTCGTCCGGTCGGTCGACCGGCTCTCCCTGCCTCCGCCCCGTCAAGCCGGAGCCCCAGGACACGCCTGTCAGCCGGCGCACCCGCAGCTCCGATATTCGCATCGCCGACTCCACCCCCGCTTCCGGGCGCCTCGTCCTCGTCGCGCCCAAGCCGGGGCCCAGTCTCCCCCCGGAGTACGAGGAGATAGCCCGGCGCGGCTTCTCCGACACGGACGCCCTGCGGTGGGCGCGCGACGACTACCTCCAGACGGAGATGACCCGGCAGACCCGGGCCCTGGAGGAGATCGCCGCCCGCAAGCGTGAGCGCGAGGACGAGCACGGCGTCATGATCCTCGACAGCGACGACGAGCACGGCGTCATGATCCTCGACAGCGACGACGACGAGGACGCCGCCGGACCGTCCAACTCGCCGCGCCAATCGGGGGAGGGTTGCAGCAGGGACGGCGGCCATGACGACGATGACAACGACGATGATGACGACGGCGGCGACTACACGCGGTTCTACAGCCTTCTCGGCATGTAGAATTGTAAGGGCGGCCGCCGGCGAGGAGCGGCGAGGCGAGCGAGACGGCAGGCGGGCCTAGTAGTGTGTTTTTTTTTCTGTAAAATACTTTAAATATATATATGAGCGGGCGTGTTTGTGCTGTGTTTTGGTCGAATTTGGTTTGAAGTCGCCGAAATATGCATGAACTCGCCGTGTTTGCGCCGTTCAAAAAAATCCAGTGGACGCCGCGACTGGGTGGCATCACGTCCCCAGCATGCGTTTTTTGCCAGTGCGCCCCAGGGGCAATTTTTAACGGCTGGAGATGCTCTTAACAACTCGCTCTAGGCTACCGTTTCCCATCTTCTTCCACTCGCGCAAAGTGTCGCGGTCCTTGAGGACAAGTGCCGATGTGAGGAGGGATTTGTTCTTGAAGATCCTCCTATTTCTCGAGCCAAATGCAGTGGGAGGGTGCAAATGATGACTGAATCGATCCCTTTTTTCATCTTGGGAGGGATCGTCTGCTGCCATGAAGACCACCACGGGAGAATGTGATCAATCGAAGAGGGCACGAGGTGGATGATGCCAAGCCAGTGGAGCACACCAAACCAGACTTCGCGGGCGTAAACACACTGAAACAGAGAGCTCCAAGGCCGACCAGGTGAGAGCATGACAAGTTTTTGCCTGCCATAGCCATTTGGTTGACTGGCTTATGGCCGTGCCCAAGCCAAGCCAACGAGGGCATTGGCTAGCTTTTGACCGGTTTTTAGTTTGCCATATAGAGTTTCCAGGAGTTCCCTTCAAAAATCTGCTATCGCTGTACATCAGCCCTTTTTTATCTAATGAAAAGTTCCTCGTAAAAAAGAAGTTTGGACTTAAACTCTAGCTCCAAACTACAAAGAAGACAAACAATTTTCATCAGTTTTTACTTCTGCTTCGGGAATCAGATTCTCTAGCACCACAGCAAGAAATGCTGAACAGAGTTGTGCCCTGATGAAATCAAAGATGAAAGTGAAATTGCAAGGGTGCCGCACGACTAGACCAAATCCATTTTCAGAGTACAAAATCAAGTTTAATTAGGTCATTTACGCTACGTCATGTGATGCATTGTGATGCGGACATAAGTTGAATGTGAGATTCAGTGCCCTCAATTTCAACATGAGAAATGCATCAACTGATCAATAGCAGCTAGAATGCTAGATCCCAGTTGTAACCTAGAATGTATGCAGTTTCACAGGGAATGATTTCTCCTTTCACCAGTTGAGCAATATATACATTTATTCTCCCAAGAGAAAGAGCAACACAAGCAGGCTGCTACAGTACTTATTCGCACACTCCATATATAAAATGATAAAAATCAGATATTCTGTACTGAGAATGGTTTCACCCTTAGGGAATAATCTCCACAAAAGAGAAGATGGGTGAACTAAGGCAATGGGTAATCTAAGTCCATCAATGGAATAACCTCTTGATCTTTCAGATCATCTGTCCATGGCCTGAATTGATCCTCGTGTGCACTATTCTGCAAAAAGAAAGTGTAAACTTCAAAGTTTGCAAATATCTTCATGCTGCCAAGGTACGTATGTGATAGCATATACTCCCTCCGTCCGGAAATACTTGTCTTAGAAATGGTTGTATCTAGACTTATTTTAGTTATAGATACATTCATTTTATCCATTTCCAAGGACAAGTATTTCCGGACGGAGGGAGTACTTCCTCCCTTCCACAAGATAAGGTGTCTGTTTTTTCAAAAGTCAAACTTGTGCATGTTTGACCAAGTTTTAAAAAATATATCAAATTTGTATAGTTAGATACATCATGAAATATGTTTTCGTATCTTATTTATTATGTATTGCTTATTATGTTGATATTTTATTCTACAATCCTGGTCAAACATACATATGTTGACCTTCACGGAAATTTATGCACCTTATATTCTGGGACGGAGGGAGTAGTATAGAACAAGCATGCGATTAAGATAGTGTATACACTAATGCTGCAACTACAGATTTCGTTATAATTGGTATCAGGCCCCCTAACCTGATCTTGAAATGGCAGTATTTGAGCTGCATGGCAAACTAATAGTCTATCCATGACACATCTCCTTTATATTCTACCAAAAGAATACATGTGCTCCAGCTGTGACAAACTTATTTGTGTATATAAAAACTACTAGTTCATTGTAGGTGACCTAGAAGATTTTAGGTTTGGGCCTTTGGATTTAGATGGAAATGTGAACGTTGCAGACATGACCACAATTACTGCAAACGTATTATTATAACTTATAAGAGGTAAATTAGTATTAAAGGATACCTGCAACCAGAAGAAAAATCCACGCATCAGAGCTAAACCCTTGGAAAAGCTAGTGTTTGTAACTTGTTCGACAAGATCTGAAGTTAAATAAACGAAGAGTTTTAGTACTATAACCACAACAACTCAGAACTGTTAAAGTTAAAAAAACATCCTTCATCAAACTGTTACAAAGTACTCCCTCCGTCCGAAAAAGCTTGTCCCTCAAATGAATGTATCTAGCACCAAGTTAGTGCTAGATACATCCATATGAGGAACAAGCTTGGGACAAGTTTTTCCGGACGGAGGGAGTAGTAGTTTACATTTAACAAACCCTGGCATCAATATTTCAAATATTCTCGAGGGAAAAATATCAATGTGAATGTGCTAGTTTATACTTAAGTTCACTGCAATACCAAGGACCGTTTAGTGACTTTACAATTGTGCAGTAATATAATCTAGAGAATGAGTGTTTGACTATGGCACATCAACAGTATTAGAATCAAGAACAAACTATGTTCAAACCTTTGATTGCTAGTTGAGCTGCCCATCAAAAGTACAGAGTAGTCCACAACATACTAATACATACATTTACAATGATGCATAGCCTATACTGCTCTGGAATTTCAGCACTGCAGGATAAGTCGTGATATTGAGGATTGTTAAACAACACAGCAGTGTGTCGTCAAGCTCAGTACAGAAATGTCCATGAAGGGTAATAAGTATAGTTCAGCAGAATTTACTTTACCCGGTTGATTTATTACGATAACAATAAGAAACAAATTTCTGAAGGGAAAGATGGCAAAAGGCAGTACTATAAAACAGGTGACACAAAAGATACAGTACTTGTCAGTGTATACCCATGATAACATACCAGGGTAATGATCAAAATATGAATTGCCCATCTCCTCGGTAGGGTAGAATTTTGCATCATTGCGCACCTGTCGCAACTTCACTAAAGGAGTACGAATAGAAGCCATGTCAAACAGCTTAATATATTCTTTGCGGCTAAATGGCTTCTGAAGAGCATCCATCAATCTTCGCTTGAAGTCTGAATCTGGCCTACGGTTGATATGTGGAGGCCATATAACATCTGATCTATGTGACTACAAATTTGTAGGAGGCGAAAGGAGAAGTAAATCACACATGGTAGTTAACATACAGAAAGAAAAAAGACAGCCACTACATACATGTAGTATGTACAGCTTATGAACTTTGGTTGAATCTTTCTAATATTATTATGAAGTTCAAAGATGGTGCTTAATACCAATCAAGAATGTCTCAATTTCAAAATGTAGATTAGCTTAACATTTTTCAAGAAAAAACTTAGATTATCACACTCCTAGACTGTTGTACAGGTAGATAGAGTGAATGACTATTGCGTTATATTAAGTGACTGACAATGAAGAATCAACAAAAATGGCAAAGTAGGGGAGATATATTTTGATCACAACTGCTCGAACAGGATGGTGTGATGTTCCAAAGACATGAATGTTTCTACTTGTTCGGGAAAAATGGTTGATCCGTTTCTTCAGAACTACTGATATCCGAATATATTTTCTAAAACATATATTCCATACTGGCACGTGCTACAGAATTTGGAAAATGGAAACAAGGCACGTGCTACAGAATTACTCGTATGATTTCAAATGTCAATTGACAGTTGACCTATCTACCATACTGGCACTGACCACTTAATTACACACTGATCAGTTCGAGAACAGGCGAACAAGATAAAATTGTTTACACATTGATCAGTTTTAGCATCACAGTAACACATTGATCCATTTCATTATCCAGCAGTAATACACTGATCAGTATTGTCCAATAGTGTGAAAACGTAACAACAATAGGTATCAGAGATAACAGGAAATTCTCACCGAAGCAACGCGAGGCTGAGCATCCTTGCGCCCAATATCTTCCTGACCCTGCATCCTTTGACGAGGGGCTGGATCTGCACGCCAGTCGTAGGCGTTCGGGTCCGGCATAATTACAACCGGTACATCTGAGTCGACCGCCTGCTCCTCTTCCCCCGAGGAAGCAACGGCCGCATCTTTCTCCGATTGCTCCTCGACCCCGCTGCTGCCTCCAGATTGCGCGGCGTCCGGGTCCGGCTCGTAGTCCACAACGACGCCCCCCATCTGGAGCTTCAGGCGGTTATTCACCACGCACGTGTGGTGCAGGAAAATGCGGTAATCCTCGTCAATGTCGACGATGGAGTCGATCCAAGAGGGGGGCGCCTCCACCGACGAGTCCCTCTCTTCCGCCCGGCGGTTGGCGCTTGCGCCGCCCGGGGAGGGGTCCGAGACACATTCGCCGTCGGAGATGGCGATGGGGGACTCGTACCTGATGACGGGGGCAGGGGAGGCGCCGCCCGGCGGGAGCTCGAGGACATAGGAGCTGCCTTCGGTGCGAAGGTGGCGGAGGAAGTAGAGGTAGTCGGGGTCGAACTTATCGGCGGAGCAGTCGCCGGCGGCGAAGGGGGAGGGGAGTGAGGGCATCGCGGGGCTTGGGGCTTTGGGCTGGAGGCGACTGTCCGAAGCGGTTGTGTCGCCTTCGCGGCGACTGGCCTGCCTCTCCCACTCGGGCTCTCGGCTCATGGGAATATGACGCGATTCGGTTTTTTTCTAGTAATACTTCTGCCTTTATAATTAACCGACATAAGCTCGGAATGTCATCTGAAATTACACCCAACACAAAGTCTGGGGGAACACCCCCATCAAATCTTACAAAGTTCATCATCCACATATACTCTAGCTAATTTATGCGCAGCAACATTCAAGGAATGTCTAGCCCAAGAAATTTTAAACTCGTTTGATTCATTTTTTCTGTAGTTTGTACATGGGTTTTTTTTTCTTTTTTTTATTTGCATGGGTTCTCTTTTTTAGTTGCATGGGTTCTTTTCAAATATCATGTTTCCGGGACCAGCCCTTTTCAAAATTTACCAATTTTGTTTGCGCGGGAGTGAATGCAAATATCAATGGGAATTACATATTACTAAAAAGGATTATTTGATGTCAGATTTTGAGGTTAAAAACAGACACCCTCAACTATATCGGATTCTGATCAAACGCATGGCAACTTTTCTGTTGATTTTTACAATACATGGCAATTTTGACCGTAGAACATGGAAAATCCTTATATTGAAGCATGCCAATTTTATTTTTTTCGCATGGCAAATCTGATCATCGGAATTTTAGCGCTAAAAATCAGATGTTGGATTTTTAATATTTTTGTACTAAAAAAATGAGCAATCTGGTCTAAATGTAGATGATATCCCTCCACAAAAGGTATATCCTTTAACGTTGGGGAGAACTTTATATTACTAAGGGATTTTTTTAGATGCCAACTTTTTCCACTTCCCATTTTGTAGCATTCTTGTTTACTAGCACAATGTCCGTGTTTTACTATGAAGAAAATCTTTTAATTGTCATGAGATAGGGGTGGCTAGATCGAGCAACCGTGAGGACAAGGGTCGTCCGTGATAAACATGATGGGTTGTTTGAGGGTAGTGTTCTTCAAGACATTAGCTCGATATGGGATATAATCCTGAGTTAATTGATCCCGGTAAATAGTGCTAACATCACATTATTGGCTCATTATAAAAAATTTAAAAGTAGAATACAATAAATAGCATTACAATAAATCTGGAATACGATAGTAGGAAGTGGACCAATCTAGAGTAAAAACACCAACAATCATGGTCCCGATACGTGATACGACAACATTCGGATGGTGCCGCCCGATGGTGCAGAGGTCGCGTCTTCCACGACTCTGACCGCCATCAAACAAAACACCCACCAGAATATTGTTGACCTGACAATGACAAACTGAAGTTATGCTGCTATGCTATGACGAGTGTGTAATCCATGAGAGGAGAGTCGACAACGATCACTTAACAGGGCACATTAAATGACGAAACCCTTTTATGTGGCTGCAACACACCTGAAACAGGACCAACAAAAATGGTGGATTGGTAGCTTATATACAAGCTTGTTATGATGAGAATGCTCGTGCTGGAGGATGAAAGAACTTAAACAACAGGTGTGTGCTTGACATGTTTTGTGTTATTTTAAATAATTTGTTGTTCCTTTTTTGATCAAAAGGGGTCCCCGCCCCCTATCTCATTTATTTAGAGACATTAGAACTGAGCACCCTCCCAACCTTGTTAGGCCACTAGCATTCGAAGACGACCGTTTTTATGATCTAACTAATCATGGACGTTTGATCTCCGTTGAGTTTAACCCCTACTGTTCTCATGAAGTAGGCATTTTTAGCCGTTTGATTTCATTTGTCAAACGTTTCTAACCATCCAATCTAAAGTTAGCGCTAAGCTAGTCACAAATTGGACCTAACGTCGCAAAGGGCAGCTACTCCCCGTAGCTATTTTGGACTTCTGTGGTTAACTGGGCTAGTTTTCCTGCTCGGCCCTAGGCAGCAAAAGCCCTCTCATACATTCGCTCCCGTTCGACACAGTAAAGAATCAGCGGGCGCTCCTAACCGGCGCTCTCAATGCATGTTCCTCGTACTGGCGCCCGAAGGCGATGCGACTGGGCGGCCCAACAAAAAATCAATCGATGCAACTAGTTTATGGGTAGCGCGAAAAGCGAAAAAACAACCCAAAAATGGTTCTCCTTGAGGATCAAACTCGCGCCGTGATAACAACGAATGAGTATGGCTAACCACATGACCTACAACATGCTACTGACCAATTCCAGGGCAAGTTTTTTAAGTACATTTGTAGCCATGCAATTTATTACACATATACATGTCTACTGTAGCACCTTGATTATAAATTATTTGAAAATATTTTGGAAAAATTTCATGAATTACAGAAAAGTTCATTGGTTTTGAAAAAGATTAACCGAATTTTAATTTTGAAAGAAATTCATGATTTTGAGAAAAATTCCATCGATTTTGAAAAAAATTATCCATTTGAAAAATTGTTCACAAATCTTGGGAAAAAATTCACAAATTTGAAAAAAAGTTCATCAAAATTCAAAAAAGGTTCATTGATTTGGAGAAAAGTTCACCGGTTTTGAAAACAACTCATCAATTTTTTAAATAGTTCACAGAATTGGAAAAAGTTCGATGACTTTGAAAAAAGATCATGAATTTTGAAAAAAAAAGTTTATCGATTTTGAAAAAGTTCACAAAAAGCAAAAAAAATCATCAAATTTGAAATAAAGTTCATCAATTTCGGGAAAATGTTCATAGAATTTGAAAGAGTTCATCAAATTTGAAAAAGGTTCATCGATTTAAAAGGAATATTCATCAAATTTGAAAAAAGGTTCATAAAGTTGAAAATAAGTTCATCAATTTTGAACAAGTTCATCTATTTGAAGAAAAACTTTATGAATTTGAGAAAAGAAAGAAAAAAGGACAGAGAAAAAAATAAAAAATAAAAGAATAGAAAGGGAAGAAAGATGAAATAACGGAAAAACATATATGTAATCACACTGAGTGATTTGTCAGGGGGTTATCCCATTGTCCCCTCAACACTTGCGCTGGAGGTTCGGGCCCCAGCTAGAAGCATTTTTTGCACTTCAGATTAGAAAATAGAAAAAAAATGTGAAAAGGGCCGGCCCAACATGAGGATGTGATCGCTCGACATAGAAACGAATTGGAGGCGGCCAAGAGGATGCGTCGTGCGGTCGAAAGGGGACGGATGGGGCGGGCGCTCGATTCAGGCGAAGTGGACGACCTACGGTGGGATCCAGCCTACGCGTGCCGCTCGCGAGGGAATCCAGCGTGAGGGGATCAAACAGTGCTAGAGTTCGATGCCAACGGTTGTCTGCTTAATCGACCGCTTCGCAAAGGTATGGAAAGGTGAGGGCGCCCCGGCTACCCTGGCCTCGCGCTTATATATCTCCGCGTATCGTTCGTGCATTCTTCAAAGTTTGCCATGTCCCCCAGGTTTGACAGGTTTGAGTGAATTCCAGTTTATGTGTGTTGTTTTCGCTATATTTGCAGAGCTACTTGGGGTTGCACAGAATGTGATGTTGGCTAGTTACCTACATATGCTCTGTGTCAATACCCAGGTTCTCCTCTCTTCTTCCTTTGGCAGTAACGCAGTAGCATCCAGGAGCTATGTTTCTCCGATAGTTCGCCCCTTTATCTTCAACTCTGTTGCATATTTCCCTTCCCCACTACAATGCCTTCGCACTCAATATTTGTACCGATGCAGATTTCTGCTCTTAATTTGTTGCAGTTATTGATGCCCAAGTGTTCGGAAATGCTTCAGGCTTGTTTAACAAATTTCTTGAGGTGTCTCTGGATTTTTTTTGTTCCTGAATTCTGAAACCTGGGATCCCAATGGCTGCTAGCGGTTTAGTTAGTGGAATGTCATATTAATTTTCCATATCCAGTGTGTTCATATGATTGCATATTTTCCATGCTTATTTGTTTGTAATTATTCATGACAAGCTACTGCCGGCTATTATTGTTCCTATACATACGCATGAGGTTGTTTAGGATGGTAGATCCATATGCGCAAATAAGTATTGTTGTACATGCACGTGTGATGTGTGTTATCTGACCGTGGTGTAGATGCTCAATTCACATAATATTTATGCGTGTAATGAAATCTCTTACCAGTTTTTGTACATTGGTCTTTTATTCCAGATGGTTAGTAGCTTTGTAAATTCTACCTTGCAGTTTAATAAAAAAATCTACCCTTGCAGCAACTTCAAATATGAACGGGGGCTATTCGATTGTCTTTCTGCATATGGAACATTTTAGTTAATTGATCCCTTTGTTCCATTGCTATTTGGTGCTGTCATACTCGGCAATGATTTGGATGGTGTCATTATAGCATGTCTGGCTTTTTGCTGTCATTTACATCAAAGTGACGTATTTGAAACTATTTTATTGCAAAAATCTCCTCTTCGACCACTAACCAATATGTACAGTTAGCTCTCATGTTCATCATTTTGCAAAAATCTTACCATTTACATTCAAATAGATGGGCGCAGCAATGCGTGGCATCAATGATCAAGTTTTTTTTTATTAAAACGAGGTCACAAAAGCAACATGACTGTTCACAACACTCGAGCTAAGCTTAGAGTAGCTGAGTCAGATCCTCCCAACACATAGGAGGTTTTATGATAGAATTCAAACATAATAAGCAACTCCATTTATGCGACCAGAAAGAAAAAGCAAGACCAGGGCTATCTATTACATTTTTCTTCATCAAGGTATCTTCTTTTTTCACTCAGAATGAGCTCGTGGGATATATCCCTTTTGTGCCCTCGCTCAATCAATGCTTTGTATGTTGGATCTAGATTGGTGTGTGCGGTTTTCGTTCAGACAAGTTGTTTTTGATTCGGGCCACAGTGTGGCGCGGCCCGTTCTTTTTTCTATGAGTTTGGCCTATTGATTTTTTTCATGGGCTCTTTTTTGTTTTGTTTGTCAAATGGGCCTTTATTTTGCGCTTGGACGGTACCCGAGTGGAATGCGGTTATAACTCATCAGATGACGCTCGATTATGGAAGAATCGTCCCCCTTCACAGCTTCTCGGAGAATCTTCAACTCCCATTCGTGGCTATGATTTTCGGATGGGAGTTGAAGATTCTGAAAAAAGCTGGGGAGCGGGCTGATTGTAGGAGAATTGGCCAGAAGAACTTGCCTGATATAGGGGAGAAAGTGCAAGTAGGAGTGTGTTTTGTTCTTTCTTACACAATGCTTTTTCTCATGTGTGTTTGTGACAGTGGAATCTGTAGCAGAGCACATGTCCCCTTTTTCATCATTTTTTGTGCATTTTTTAGTCCACTACTTTTCACTAGATTAACTTTGTTTGGTTTTTCCTATGCTCAAGGTGGATGTATGTAATGTTTTTACAACAACGTGCGACATGTCCATTGTAGTATATATGAATTTCCTTTTTCCTTTTCGTTGTTTTCTTATGCTCAAGGGGAGGTATGCTAAAACTTGAGAGTAAAACTACACCTAAACCGAGCTCTACCATGTCCCCAACAATTTTGTCCGTCGGATTTCGCATTTAGATCATTTTTGGTCGTCAGATGTTCGTTTCAGTTCCAATTTACCGCGACCTGGTCCGCATGTGTTAATGGGCCGCTATTCTTGTGACCTTTTTCAAGACATGTGGTCAATTGGGCTTTATTGGGCCGCTGTGCAAGCCTAGAATATGTCAAATATTACTTCATAGATTTTTAACAACACATGTCTTGAAAAAAGTCACAAGAATAGCGGCCCATTAAAGCCCAATAAAGCCCAATTGATCACATATCTTGAAAAAAGTCACAAGAATATTTGACATCGTAAAAAAATTGACCACCACTCTATTACTTAGTAATTTTAACAACACATTTATATTCACCTTTCAACATTTTTATTTAAGCACAAATATATGAAAAATTATATTATTATATCGTAAAAAAATAGACGGGTGCGTCAATGCGTGCCATGAAAGATCTAGCGATCTACTACAACAATGACCGACATGGTCATTTTAGAATATATAGTGTGATTATCTGTTTTCCTTTAACGCCTTTTCTTCTTTCTTTTACGATTAACGCCTTTTCTTCTTATATTAGCATATGCATCAATAACATCCCACCGATCCCCCTTTTTAAGAATGCACCAACAATGAAAAGGGGAGAATTCATTATTATTTTTGTAGCACCAAAAGTGAAGCATAAGTGAATGCATTTCTTTCAAAATCAACATAAACGGAACTAACAGAGGCAACCCAGGAATAGACGGTCCTGCGAATCAATCCGTGGTTGAGTTGGTTAGGTGGACAGTGGTATCCCCAACCCACCAGGGTTCAAATCCTGGTGCTCAGTCTTTTGAAGGTGCTCGTAGGGGTAGGGTGTGCGTGCGTGCGTTCATAGGGGTAGGGTGTGCGTGAGTGCATTCATAGAGGTGAGTGTATGCACGTGTATATGAGCGCTTGTGTCTGTACTGATGCTAAAAAAAAAATAGACGGTCCTTTATTTATTCGACGAGTACCACGTTACTTGCACAGTTGCACTGATCTGGCAACACGAGCTGTGCGCGCGCGGCTCTGCTAGACCACTGGGCAGCTAAGACGGGGCAGCGGCACTGCGCACAACCGCACGGCCCGTGGAGCGGTGGCGCCGTATGCCTCTTCCATGTCAAGGTCCCCCGGCGCCATCCCGCTCGGCAGGCTCCACTCGAAGCCATGCAGCAGCCGCGCCAGCGCCATTTCCACCGCGTGCATTCCGAGCTGCATGGCGGGGCACGACCTCCGCCCCGCGCCGAACGGCAGGAGGTGGAAGTGGCCGCCCCGGCAGTCCGTCTCTGCCTCGTCCCCGCCCGCGTCGAACCGGGACGGCCTGAACGCCCCGGCGTCCTTCCAGGCCTCGGCGTCTCGCCCGATCGCCCACACGTTGATCAGGACGCGGGTGTTCTTGGGGATGCGCCAGCCGGCGACGTCGCAGTCCTCGGCGGCCTCGTGCTGGAGGAGCGGGCCGGGCGGGTGCACGCGGAGGGTCTCCTTCACCGCGCACCTCAGGTAAGGGAGCTCGCCCAGGTCGCCCGCCGCGACCTGGCGGTGCAGCCCAACCACCACGGCCAGCTCGTTCTGCACCCGCTTCATTTCCTCCGGGTCCCTCAGCAGCTCCGACATTAACCACTCAATTATCATCGCTACTGGTCCTGTCCCACCGATCATCACATCCTGCGCGTATTGTGATCAAAAAATATTTAGTTTGTCACAATAGCTATATGTAAGTTTTAATTTGTGGAGTGGTAAATTTCGGCCACTGTTGTACTTTACCATAATGGTGGCCTTGATGTTGTCCCTGGTGAGACGAAGCGTCGACCCATGACCATGAGCACTGGAGTCGGTGCTCACCCTGTCGGCAGACCCGGGCATGTCCACGAGGAAAGCCAGCATGCCGTCCACCATGTCGGCGTCCGCGGCATCGACCGGCTTCGGGTGCGCGAGGTGCTCGTCGATGGCACGGTCGATGAACCGGTCCAGCGCAGCCCGTGCCGCCACCATCCTCCTGTTGATCCCATGCAAATCCAGCCGCGCCACCCATGGCACGTAGTCCGCAAGGGTGGAGTTGGACACCACGAACAGCTCGGCGAATTCCTGCACTATGGCCACGAACTCGGCAGCGTCCTCACCCTCGTTCCGCATGCCCAGCGCTGCCCGGAGCGTGATGTTCATCGACATGTTGAACACGAGCTCGCCGAGATTGACGACGGAGCCAGTGTACCTGGCAACGTGGCGGATCAGGTCGTTGACCTCGTCGTGGACGGCGGCCCACGACTTGGCCCGACGGTGGCTGAAGAGCTTGTGGACGCACAGCTTCCGCATCTCGCGCCAGAAGGGCCCGTACTGCGCGAACACCATGTCCGCGCGGCCGTAGGTGAGGTAGGCTATGGGCGCGCTGGCGGGGCGGTTGGCGAAGGCGCGGTCGTTCACCTGGAGCACCAGGCGGGCCATCTCCGGCGTCGACACGACCACGGTGCTCAGGCGGCCAACGCGGAGGTGAAGGAGACCGCCGTAGCGCGCGGACAGCCGTGCCAGGCCTCGGTGCGTCATGTCTCTCGTGTAGAAGATGTTGCCGACGAACGGCAGCACCCGCGGCCCCGGAGGGAGCGGGAGGGGTCGGAGACCATAACGCCGTGATGAGATAGCGCGATAGAGGATCAGCGCAGTTAGAAGCAGCGCGAGATGAAGCCCGCATTGCGGCCACCAAGTCTCCATTGCCGCGTCGCCTGTACGGCTCCGAGAGTGAGCGAGAGCGATGTTAATATAACCTGGAACTGATTGCATGTTACGGAGAATGTCGTTGTATAGTATACTACTAGTAGTTTTTTTTTTTTTGCGAGTGCGTAGGTTAGTAGCAATCATTGTTGTTGTGAGTCATTCAGCACAGTCTTTCAAAAAGAAATTTATCATAATCCGTCGGTGCGCTTTTGTTTTGGCGCATGAAGATGCAACAAAACGGCATCTTTGTACTCCAGTTGTGCAACTTTTCTGTTTCCGTTTTGTTCTGAACTCGCAGCTTGCTAGGGTTAGGGTATCTTCGACGGCAACCCGCAAAAAATCTTCCGTATCTGTTTGCGGACGGGGGACCAATCCATGGATACGGATGTGGGAGGCAGCCATCTGACGATAGCCGCATACATTTTCCCAACAATTCAAACCAACGTTCAAACACGGCCGGATTTCATGCAAACTCGATCAGATTTTATACAAACATGACGGATTTCATATAAACCGGACGCAAACGATTACTTTTTGAAAATATTTTAACTAAAAAGTTAAAACTATGTGCACATACGGTCGCTCGGAACTCCACTCCCACTACACGGATACAGTGCACTAGTATATGAACGGTCACGGCGGATCCCTTCGTCACCGGACGGCCGGGAGTCCCAGAGGCGTATTCTTCCCCCGTAATCTTCTCTATGTTCGGCTGCACCGCTCATCGGAGTGCGACAGAGAGGGTGCTTCAGGCCAGGGTGGTCTTGTAACGCCCCAGATATACTTTCCATATTTGTATCCAACTCTTGACGTTTCCGGCGTTAACTTATATTTATTTCTCGGGTTCGGGTCTTTGCCTTCGTTTCCGTGTGTTGTTCTCGTTTTTCGTATGCATCGCATATCATGTCATCACGTGCATTGCATTTGCATACATGTTCATCTCATGCATTCGAGCATTTTCCCCGTTGTCCGTTTGGCATTCCGGCGCTTCGTTTTCCTCCGGTGGCCATTTCTAGCTTTCTTTCGTGTGTGGGGATAAAACATTTCCGGATGGACCGAGACTTGCCATGCGGCCTTGGTTTACTACCGGTAGACCGCCTGTCAAGTTTCGTATCATTTGGACTTCGTTTGATACTCCAACGGTTAACCGAGGGACCGAAAAGGCCTCGTGTGTTGCAGCCCAACACCCCTCCAATTTGGCCCAAAACCCACCAAACTCTGCTCCATGTCCTAGAGCGTTCGATCACGATCGCGTGGCCGAAAACCGCACCTCATTTGGACTCTCCTAGCTCCCTCTATGCCTATATAGCCCCCCCGTTTTCGGATCATCTCCCCCTCTCGAAACCCTAAAAATCGGATCCGCCGCGCATCGGACGTGTCCGGCCGCGCCGGACTTTGTCCGCCCCGCCACCGCAGCCAATCGCCAGCCGCCACGTGGCCGCGCCCACCGCCGCCGCCGGCGGCCCGGGAGAGCCCGCGAACGGCCCCCCGAGCCCATCCGCCGCGCGCCGCCAGTGCCCCTCGCCCGCACCTTCTTCCCCGACGCCGTGGAGCCGTGCCGCCGCACGCCACCTCGCCGGCGAGCCCTGCCGTCGCCGGCCTCGCCTTCCCACGCCGCAGCAAGCTCCGGCCGCCGCCGCCCCGGATCGGGCCCCGCCGCCTCGTCGACCGCGCCAACGCCGCCTCCAACGCCGCCGCACCTCGCCGGCCTCTTCCACTCCGGCCACCGGTGTCTTCTACGGCGAGCCCCAAGACCGGCCGGCCATCCTCGGGCTGCGTGCGTGCTACAGTGTCCCAGATTTGGATCTAGATCCAAAAATATCTCGGTTGACTTTTCTCTCCCGAACTCCAATTTTTGTGCATACTTTGACCGTCCATATCTCCGCATCCGTAGCTCCGATTTGAGCATATAGTATATCAAAATGTTCGTCTCGACGAGTACATAATTTGATTCCATTGCATCATTTTCATTTGAGCTCATCTTGATGCCCGAAATGCTTTTAGAAGGAGGCTTCGTGAGTTAATTATCAGATCTGCTAGTTCATCTTAGACTTTTGTCATTTTTGCCATGATTATTGTGTGCATGCTATGCCTGTGAGTCCTGCATATGTTTTGTTAAGGATTTTGTCTTCTTTCCAGAGGTGCAACCCATGCATTTTTAGGATGTGTGTGGTGACTTGTGCAAGCTTGCAAAGTGAGGCACCCGGTAAATCTGTTTTCAGGGACTTAGTAGTTTTCACTAAGTCTGGGATTATTTAGTTCTTGATGCCATATGTTCAGCTTGTTTCCTAGTGATCGGTGCCTCTTTTGAGGATGATCAGTAAAGGAGTTTTGTTAATCATGTTATGCGCTATCCATCCATGTCTTTGTTTGCAATTATGGAGCATCCTAGCTTGAGTCAATAGAGCTCTACTTTTTCTTCGTTGTGAATCTGGGCAGATCGTCAACTCGTTTGCGATTTTGCCGGCGTTGTTGTAGTTGATACGTGCATGCTATGCCATTGTTCTTGCCATGTCTAGCTAGCATTTTGTACCTTCTTAATGTATGTATGCTTGACTTGCCATGACTTGCACCTTAGTGAGTGCATCGAGCTCGTTTACATGCCTTCGTGAGTTATATTTCACTAAGTCTGAAAACTGATTGTGTTTTAGCTATGTTCGTGTGCCCGTTAGTATTATTTGTGAACCCTTTTGGCCCCAGGTAACTTTGGGTCTTTTGTTAAGCTTGTTGAGTAGCTCGATGCCATGTTCTTACTTGTCTTAAACAGGTCATGTATCATGTTATTTTGCTGCTCCGAAGAGGGCTTCATGATCTGAAATTTCAGACAAGTGTTAATTTCACTAAGTCTGAAATCTGTTTTGCATTTGCGTTTTTGCCGTGCTTGTTTGAACCTCATAATGGATGAATTGGCCGTGGCTCAGTGCTAGTATTTTGTTAATAATCTTGTGTGCATCCCTGCCATGTATTTTGTTGTCATGTTTGGTCGCTGTAGCATGTTCATCTCATTGCATTTAGATGCCTACTTGCTGTAAATCGCAGACCGGTGTCATTCTTAAAACGCTTGCCATTTCCAAACCGTAACTCCGATTCCGGCGTTCTTTATATAGTTTTCAAGCGGTTTCATCTCATCTTTCCAGTGGCACACTTGGATTTCCAAGTTGAGGCCAGGTTCATGCATTTCCTATCATATCTTGCATTTTGCATCCCGCATCGCATCCCGCATAGCATATCATCATTTCATCATATTGCTTGGTCTTGCACGTGGTTGATTGTATCCTTGTTGCTTGTTTGTCTTGTTTGGGTAGAGCCGGGAGACGAGTTCGCTTACGAGGAGCCCGTTGAGTTTGCTTTTGAGGATCCAGTCAACCCTGACAACTGTGCAGGCAAGATGATCATACCCTCGAAATCACTACTATCTTTGCTATGCTAGTTTGCTCGCTCTTTTGCTATGCCAATGCTACGATGCCTACCATTTGCTTGTCAGCCTCCCAATTGCCATGTCAAACCTCTAACCCACCTGGTCCTAGCAAACCGTTGATTGGCTATGTTACCGCTTTGCTCAGCCCCCCCTCTTATAGTGTTGCTAGTTGCAGGTGAAGATTGGAGGCCGTTCCTTGTTGGAACATTTACTTACTTGTTGGGATATCATTATGTTGCTATGTTATCTTAATGCATCTATATACTTGGTAAAGGGTGGAAGGCTCGGCCTCTCGCCTAGTGTTTTGTTCCACTCTTGCCGCCCTAGTTTCCGTCATATCGGTGTTATTTTCCCGGATTTTGCATTCCTTACGCGGTTGGGTTATAATGGGAACCCCTTGATATTTCGCCTTGATTAAAGTTTTTCCAGCAATTCCCAACCTTGGTTTTACTATTTGCCACCTAGCCTTTTTTCCCTTGGGTTCTGCAGACTCAAGGGTCATCTTATTTTAACCCCCCGGGCCAGTGCTCCTTTGAGTGTTGGTCCAAACTAGAGCCCCTTGCAGCGCCACCTCGGGGAAACTCGAGGGCTGGTTTTAGTTGTACGGATTGCTTATCTGAGTGTGCCCTGAGAAAGAGATATGTGCAGCTACTATCGGGATTTGTCGGCACATTTGGGCGGTGTTGCTGGTCTTGTTTTAACCTGTCGAAGTGTCTTGAGTTACCGACATACCGAGTCTGATCGGAACGTCTTGGGAGGAGGTCTATTCCATCGTTGACCGTGAGAGCTTGTCATGGGCTAAGTTGGGACTCCCCTGCAGGGATTGAACTTTCGAAAGCCATGCCCGCGGTTATGGGCAGATGGGAATTTGTTAATGTCCGGTTGTAGATAACTTGAACCTTAATTAATTAAAATGAATCAACCGTGTGTGTTACCGTGATGGCCTCTTGTCGGCGGAGTCCGGGAAGTGGACACGGTGTTGGAGTAATGTTTGCGCAGGTTGCTCTCTAGTTTCTCGCTCGCGCTTTGCCCCCTCTTCTGGCTCTCTTTTGCGAATAAGTTAGCCACCATATATGCTAGTCGCTTGCTGCAGCTCCACATATATATTGCCTTACCCTTTCTATAAGCTTAAATAGTCTTGATCGCGAGGGTGCGAGATTGCTGAGTCCCTGTGGCTCACAGATACTATAACTCCAGATGCAGGTCCAGGTGATTCCGCTCCAGGTGACGAGTACGAGCTCAAGTGGGAGTTCGACGAGGACTCTCAGCGATACTACGTGTCTTTTCCTGACGATCAGTAGTGGTGCCTAGTTGGGGGTGATTGGGACCGTTGTCGCATGTTGGATTTTCTTCTATTTTGGCGCCGTAGTCGGGCCATGAGTGTTTTGGATGATGCAATGTTATTTATGTACTTGATTGACGTGGCGAGTGTAAGCCAACTATGTTCTCCCCTTTATTATTCATATTACATGGGATGTTGTGAAGATTGCCTAACTTGCGACATATGCCTTTAATGCGATTATGTCTCTAACTCGTGCCTCGACACGTGGGAGCTATAGTCGCATCGAGGGTGTTACACTTTTCCAAGATCTGTGATGTAGGTCCCAACAAGGTTGATGTTCTGACCGACACACCTAGCCGGAAGATCTATCATTGTAGTATCTTGATTGAGCAAGTTGACCATCTTCTCCATGAAGATTTTGAGTGACTTATTATAGAAGTTGTTCCTTATGGATCCTTTGTATTCCGAAGTCCGACCTTTACTTGATGGCCATGTCGATGCTTTTAAGCATGATCGTGGTACCTAGAACGTCAAGAAGAACATTAGAAGCGGAGGGCTAAATGTCTCTCGGTCGATCCTCCAGATTCTGTTTCCTTGGCCTCGTTAAGGTGAAATCTGAGAAGGTATTAGATTCCTTTGCATCTGCATCGTCCATCACCATTCATCATGGTAGTATGTTGTGTTGCCAGGATCCTTGACACGGATATTGGTAAAACCTTGATGAATATGGAAATTCTCAAGTTCTTGAGAGCACGCACAAGCACTAGGTTTTTTTCGTTGGCATTAATTGGGATTTGCTCCCAGTTTCCTCGGTTATGTTATAACCTTTTCCAACAGTGGACTCACTCTCTACTGTTGGGTTTCTCCCCAGTTACTAGAATCATTCCCAGCATTTGCATTTTATTCCCATCTTGCACCACCGTTGTGCCATCCTACCACGGGTTCCCTCCATTTCCGATGATAAGTAGAGATCATCCATTACGTTGTCTTCAACAAGGTAGTCCACATCATCCATTCTAGTCAGAGTATGTCATTCTTTCGAACTCCTTCAAACGATTGCTCGAGATTTTCGCTAGGCTGGTATAGAGAATTTTATTGATCTCTGAATCAAAAGTAATTCTTTTTACCACTTAAGGGATGATTCTACAAGCCACCTTCCCTGAGGTGCCCCGTTATGGAATCATGGAAATTTTTCCTCGCTACTTTGAAACCCTCGTCAACTTGTTTCTTCCGTCCTTTCTAAGGTGTGTTTTGCCTCTCAGCTCAAGAGATGTTTCTACGTCTCATTCTGTGAGTTGATCGTGTGATCGTTAAGATGATCCATCACTATAGAGTTGTCTCTGTCCTCGTGTTTGATTAAGAACTCGAAAGCAGAGTTGTCAAGACCAAGATCATGCAAGGAATCGAGGTTCCTATGAAGTGCAAGTTGGATCATGAAGACTGTGTTAGTTTCGTGTCCCCCCTTCCCTCTTAACTCACGTCTTGAATCTCGGGATGAGATTCTTGTTTAGTGGGGGTGAGTTGTCACAACCCTAGAATTTGTTTGTAGATAGTTGCATAAGAATCCATGCCTCATGTCTAAATTTATTTGAAAATTGAAATGGGGATTGACCAAACCCTAGCACCAAATGAAACTCAAATAGGTTCAAGTAAAATATTTTTCAATGAACTTGAAATGCCCTTCTAAAATGTTCATCATCTTTACCTTGGTCTAGGACCTCTAACAAAAATGATGCACAATTTTCTAGGACAGCATAAGGTCACTGGATTAAATCATACTCTATTTGCATTTGGGTATTTAAATACAATAAAATATTTTAAATGTCCAAATAATCATAAACTAAAATGTTTACTATTGGAAATATTCCAAATAGTGGGCATGAGAAGTTTCATGATTTTTTAGTTAGTTTTAGTATATTTAGTAAAGCTCTAAAGTTGCAAAAAAATAGAAAAACAGAAAATAAAAGAGAGAGAGAGACTCACCAGTCTTACCTCACAGCCCACTGGCTGGCCCAGCACTGTGCTGGCCCAGTGCCAGTCCTCTTCTTCTTCTGCCAGAAGGACGACGGCGTGGCGCACGCACAGGAGGCAAAGCCACCTCCTACTCCTTTCCCCGTCCTTGACCGAGCGCCTGGAGACGCCCATGCTCCCCTGGTTCCTCCCCACCTCTCCGCGCTCACTTTCCCCCTCCTCTGCTCTCCCCCTCGCATGCAACCGAGTGGCCGGTGCTCACCAATGCCGCGCCCCGAGCCACCGCCTAGCCTCCCCGATGTATCCCTCGTCTCCGCCGCGTCGTCCTGAAGCTCCACGCCTACTCACGCAAGCCAGGGAGCCCCGCAACATCTCCGGAATCATCGTGCTCATCATCGGACGCCGGAGATCATCATCGCCGATTCGTCGTCCACAACGCATCCCCGAGCTCTCTGGTGACGCCTTAGGATCCGCTGTGAGCCACTACATTGACCCCCCCTCTCCCCTAGCTCATTTCCTTCCTCTAACACTGATGCCCGTCGGAGCCGAGAGCTCTTCGCCTTCGTTCATGTCGCCACCGTGGCCACTATCACCTAGGGCCGCGACCGAGCACACCACCGTGCTCAGTGCAACGCCAGGACCCCAAAACTGTCACCCGTTTCTCCTGCCGTGCACCACAGCATCGAAACCGCCAACTCCCGAACTCCGGCCTCCGCCCCGAGCTCGTTTCCGATGAGCTCTGGCCGCCCTAGCTACTGTTGCCTGCTGCGCTGGATGCGGGCGAGCTCCAGCTCCCCGCGGGTGCCCTCCGCCGCTCGTTTGGGCGCCGGGAGAGCGAACCCGAGCCCTCTGCCGCGCTTGTTGCCACCGGCGACAAGCCACCGGTGTGTTAGGCCCTGTTGACCAGGGTTTGACCTCCCCTGGGTCGCTGACAAGTGGGCCCTGGACCTAGCTAATCCTAGTTTAGTTTCTAATTAAGTTTAATTAACTCCACTGACATTTTTAGTTAGTAGTAGTGTCGGTGTCAAAACCGGCGGATCTCGGGTAGGGGGTCCCGAACTATGCATCTAAGGCAGATGGTAACAGGAGGCAGGGGACACGATGTTTACCCAGGTTCGGGCCCTATTGATGGAGGTAATACCCTACGTCCTGCTTTATTGTTCTTGATGATATGAGTATTACAAGAGTTGATCTACCACGAGATCGTAGAGGCTAAACCCTAGAAGGTAGCCTATGGTATGATTGTTGTTGCCCTACGGACTAAACCCTCCGGTTTATATAGACACCGGAGGGGGCTAGGGTTACACAGAGTCAGTTACAATGGAGGAGATCTACATATCCGTATTGCCAAGCTTGCCTTCCATGCCAAGGAAAGTCCCATCCGTACACGGGACGAAGTCTTCAATCTTCTATCTTCATAGCCCAACAGTCCGGCCAAAGGATATAGTCCGGCTGTCCGGAGACCCCCTAATCCAGGACTCCCTTAGTAGCCCCTGAACCAGGCTCCAATGACGATGAGTCCAGCGTGCAGTTTTGTCTTTGGCATTGCAAGGCGGGTTCCTCCTTTGAATACTCCATAGAAGATTTTGAACACAAGGATAGTGTCCGGCTCTGCAAAACAAGTTCCACATACCACCGTAGAGAGAATAATATTTCCAAAAATCTAATCTGCTGACACGTTTTGACAGCATGACATCATGTCATGGCCCGGTCATTATTCGAACCATTTTTCTCAACCAGCACTGCACATATCGCGAGGCGGTTTTCCTGACACGTCTTGTCAAAGCAGAGATCGTGTCCCCCTAATTACGAGATTCTCATCAATACGGACGTGGGTAACCCAACCACGCCATCAATTACGACGCTTGGGGAATAAGCGATTTTACCAGGCAAGTGGGGAGGCGCATCGCCTCCTCCACCCTTATAAAGGGACAAGGATTTACCCTTTTTACCCACGCCTTCTTCCTCCTTGCTGATACGTCTTCGTCGTATCTACTTTTCCAAACACTTTTGCCCTTGTTTTGGACTCTAACTTGCATGATTTGAATGGAACTAACCCGGACTGACGCTGTTTTCAGTAGAATTGCAATGGTGTTATTTATGTGCAGAAACGAAAGTTCTCAGAATGACCTGAAACTTCACGGAACACCTTTTCGGAAAATATAAAAAATCCTTGCAAAAGATGAAGGCCAGGGGCCCACCACCTGTCCACGAGGGTGGGGGGTGCGCCTGCACCCCTAGGGCGCGCCCCTACCTCGTGGGCCCCCTGGAGCTCCTCTGACCTCAAGACCAACTCTTGCTTTCGGGGAGAAAAAAATCAGAGAGAAGGATTCATCGCGTTTTACGATATGGAGCCGCCGCCAAGCCCTAAAACCTCTCGGGAGGGCTGATCCGGAGTCCGTTCGGGGCTCTGGAGAGGGGAATCCGTCCCCATCATCATCATCAACCATCCTCCATCACCAATTTCATGATGCTCACCGCCGTGCGTGAGTAATTCCATCGTAGGCTTGCTGGACGGTGATGGGTTGGATGGGATCTATCATGTAATTGAGTTAGTTTTGTTAGGGTTTGATCCCTAGTATCCACTATGTTCTGAGATTGATGTTGCTATGACTTTGCTATGCTTAATGCTTGTCACTAGGGCTCGAGTGCCATGATTTCAGATCTGAACCTATTCTGTTTTCCTCAATATACGAGAGTTCTTGATCCTATCTTGCAAGTCTATAGTCACCTATTATGTGTTATGATCCGTTAACCCCGAAGTGACAATAATCGGGATACTTACCGGTGATGACCATAGTTTGAGGAGTTCATGTATTCACTATGTGTTAATGCTTTGTTCCGGTACTCTATTAAAAGGAGGCCTTAATATCCCTTAGTTTCCGTAAGGACCCCGCTGCCACGGGAGGGTAGGACAAAAGATGTCATGCAAGTTCTTTTCCATAAGCACGTATGACTATATTCGGAATACATGCCTACATTACATTGATGAACTGGAGCTAGTTCTGTGTCACCCTAGGTTATGCTTGTTACATGATGAACCGTATCCGGCATAATTCTCCATCACTGATCCATTGCCTACGAGCTTTCCACTTATTGTTCTTCGCTTATTTACTTTTCCATTGCTATTGCTATCATCACTACAAAACACCAAAAACATTACTTTTGCTACCGTTACCTTTTGCTACCGTTACCACTACTATCATATTACGTTGCTACTAAACACTTTGCTGCAGATATTAAGTTTCCAGGTGTGGTTGAATTGACAACTCAGCTGCTAATACTTGAGAATATTATTTGGCTCCCCTTGTGTCGAATCAATAAATTTGGGTTGAATACTCTACCCTCAAAAATTGTTGTGATCCCCTATACTTGTGGGTTATCAAGACTATTTTCTGGCGCCATTGCCGGGGAGCATAGCTCTATTCTTTGAGTCACTTGGGATTTATATCTGCTTATCATTATGAAGAACGCGAGAGATCCTAAAACCAAGATCTATCTAAGGGAGTCCTGGATTAGGGGGTCTTCGGACAGCCGGATTATATCCTTTGGCCGGACTGTTGGACTATGAAGATACGAGATTGAAGACTTCATCCCGTGTCCGGATGGGACTCTACTTGGCGTGGAAGGCAAGCTAGGCAATACGGATATGGATATCTCCTCCTTTGTAACCGACCTTGTGTAACCCTAGCCTCCTCCGGTGTCTATATAAACCGGAGGGTTTTAGTCCGCAGGACAACAGACAATCATACCATAGGCTAGCTTCTAGGGTTTAGCCTCTCTGATCTTGTGGTAGATCTACTCTTGTACTACTTACATTATCAAGAATAATCAAGCAGGACGTAGGGTTTTACCTCCATCAAGAGGGCCTGAACCTGGGTAAAACATCGTGTCCCCTGCCTCCTGTTACCATCCGCCTGAGACGCACAGTTCGGGACCCCCTACCCGAGATCCGCCGATTTTGACACTGACATTGGTGCTTTCATTGAGAGTTCCTCTATGTCGTCATCATTAGGCTTGATGGATCCTTCGATCATCGATAGCGATGCAGTCCAGGGTGAGACTTTTCCCCCTGGACAGATCTTTGTATTCGGCGGCTCCGCACTGCGGGCCAACTCGCTTGGCCATCTAGAGTAGATCGAGAGCTACGCCCCTGGCTATCAGGTCAGATTTGGAAATTTGAACTACACAGCCGACATCCATGGAGACTTGATCTTCGACAGATTCAGTCCCTTGCCGAGTGTGCCACACGGTCACGATGAGCATGACTTAGCTCTACCATCGGACAGTGTTCGGGAGATCGCACCGGCGACCGCTCCGACCCTCAAGTCGGAGCCAATTGCGCCATCCAGTGACGGGTGGATAGACCCCGCCGCGGAGGCCGCACTCTCATCGGCGATTGAGCCGAGTATCGACCTTACCCTTCACGAGAGCCGTGATGCAAAACTGCCGGATTCTTCCCCGGCCACGGACTCCGAACCGCCTACGCCCGTGCCTATCGAATCCAACTTGGCGCCGATCATGGAGTTCACCTCTGCGGATATCTTTCAGCACCCGCCCTTTGGCGACATACTGAACTCATTAAGGTCTCTCTCTCTGTTAGGAGAGCCCTGACCGAACCATGTCCAGCAGAATTGGGATGCGGATGACGAAGAAATTCGCCGCCCACCCACCACCCACTTAGTAGCCACTGTCGATGATTTGACCGACATGCTCGACTTCGAATCTGAAGGCATCGATGGTATGGACGAAGATGTAGGAGACGAACAGGAACCACTGCCCACAGGGCACTGGATGCCCACTTCATCACATGATGTATACATGGTGGACACACCCAAAGAAAACGACAACGAAGAACGGAAGGACGCAGCGAAGGGTTGTTCCCTCGAGAAGCAGTCAAAGCGGCAGTGTAAGCGCCGCTCCAAATCCCGCCTCGGTAGAAGCAGTGATCATATAAACCCAGCGATAGAGCAAGGCGAGCCAGCGGACGACAAACACGGCATTGAACCATCGTCCGACCACGGCAACACGGAGAATCAAACCGAACAACCTGACTCCGTCGAAGATAACAGTCCGAACAGGCACCCGGAGCAACAAAATACCCATAAAAGGCTTGTTGCCACTGCGAGGAGTCTGAAAAAGCAGAAGCAAAGGCTCAAGGCTACAAGACACACTCAGAATCAGATGGAGTGAAGTACTCAACACTGAAGCAAAGTACGGCGGTAATCGCCAAACCAAGAGCTACCCGAAGCAAAAGTTGCTACCTGAATTCGATGAGGAGGCCTTAGATCCCCCGCAATCAAAAAACAAAATGGCCATCCGGTCGGATAGACGACCTTGTGGCCAACATAGAGCGGCAAACGACGCCGCACATAAGCTAGTACGCGATCCGCGTGAGGGCTCGCATCAAAAGGACGGCGCAACCAGATCCATCTACGGGCCACGCAAGCGCGCTCCAGCATGAAATGCAACACAACAAACATCCCAACACCACGGTACACCCAAATACAGGGGTGCCGCACACCCCCTATGTTTCACCGATGAGGTGCTGGACCACGAATTTCCAGAGGGATTCAAACCTATAAACATAGAGGCGTACGACGGAACGACAGACCCTGGGGTTTGGATTGTGGACTACATCCTCCATATCCATATGGCTCGAGGAGACGATCTCCACACCATCAAGTACTTACCCCTCAAGCTCAAAGGGCCAGCTCGGCACTGGCTTAAAAGCCTCCCTGAAAACTCCATTGGAAGCTGGGAAGAGCTCGAAGACGCTTTTCGGGCAAATTTTCAAGGGACCTATGTCCGACCACCGGATGCAGACGATTTGAGTCATATAACTCAACAGCCCGGAGAGTCAGCCCGAAAGCTTTGGAACAGGTTCCTCACTAAAAAGAACCAAATAGTCAACTGCCTGGACGCCGAAGCCTTAGCATCTTTTAAGCACAGCGTTCGAGATGAATGGCTTGCCAGACACCTCGGCCAAGAAAAGCCGAGAACAATGGTAGCATTAACAAGCCTCATGACCCGCTTTTGCGTGGGCGAAGATAGCTGGTTAGCCCGATGCAGCACCAACGACCCAAGTACATCTGAAGTCAGGTACGAAAACAGGAAACCACGACACAGCAAAAACAAGCGCCAGAATAAAGAAGACAGCCCAAAGGGCACGGTGGTAAACGCCGGATTTAGAAGGTCTCGGCCAGGTCAACAAAAGCTTCCCTCCAAAGGCAACAGAGATGAACTGTCCAGCCTAAACAAGATTCTGGAAAAAAATATGTCAGATCCACAGCACCCCCGATAAGCTTGCAAATCATACCCATAGAGAATGTTGGGTTTTCAAGCAGTTCGGCAAGCTCAACGCCAAACATAAGGGGCAGGATACACCAAGCGAAGATGAGGACGAGCCTCGCAAGAAAAGCACTGGGGAACAGAAGAAATTCCTACCAGAAGTCAAAACAGTAAACGTGTTACACGTAACAAAGGGGAGAAACAAAGCGGCACTCCTAGTGACACATGCCCCAGGGCCTATCACCGCGGAGTTCTGCCACTGCTCGTCCCAACCGATCACCTTTGACCATCGGGATTACTCGGCAAGTATCCGGCGTGCAGGATGGGCTGCCTTGGTATTAGACCCAATAATTGACGGATACCACTTCACACGAGTCCCGATGGACGGCGGCAGCAGTTTAAACCTAATATATCAGGACACAGTCCACAAAATGGGTATAGACCCCAAAAAAATTAGCCGCAACAATACTACCTTTAAAGGAGTAACGCCAGGCCCAAAGGCCCATTGCACGGGCTCCCTGCTACTAGAGGTTATATTTGGCTTTCCCGATAACTTCTGCAGCGAAAATTTAACGTTCCACATCGCTCCGTTCCAAAGTGGCTATCAAGCACTACTCGGACGTGAAGCTTTCACTCGCTTTAATGCAATGCCGCATTACACTTCTCTCATGCTTAAGATGCCCGGTCCACGTGGCATCATTACAGTAAATGGAAATATTGAGCGCTCCTTGCGCGCGGAAGACCATGCGGCTGCCTTGGCAGCCACACACTAAACGGCCTCACCAGCTAAAGCATCTGACAGGTCGTTAAGACCACGGACGCGGTTGGATGAGTCCGGCGCAGCTATACGTAATTGATACAGGTTTGATGGCTATACCCCTATTACAATACAAGGGGCTCAACGCGCGCAAACAAGTGACAATTAGGCTCAACTTTACTCATTTTGAACTATACATGGTTTATTTAGTATAACCTACCTTTTGCACGACAACTTTTCAATTAAGTTCCTTTCTTTTTCAGATGACCATCGTGCTACACCCGTCCAGAATACGGCACAACGGAGACACAGGCGCAGACGTGCAGTAGGGACCCGTTCCAAGGATTCTTTTTAGATTAAGACCCTGCGTAAACCTTTTTTACTGTCTCTTGTTGATACACATCCCTCGGATTCTCAGTACAATTGAGAAGGATCGATCCTGACGTATTGGCATGTGGCCACGTCAGAATACTGCACGTACCTGGACACCAGGGGCTTATTACAAAGGGCACTATTTCGACACGGTTTACAACATAAATACCGAATACCCTAGGGAGTGTTCGGCGTTGCGAGTTTGGCCTTATATGCATCAGCTTCGAATCATGTCTTTGGTTAAATGTTGGGTTTGCCCGGCTCCTGTGTTTTGCTGCTTTAAGTTCCGCTCTATCGGCTAAAGCGGCACCAGGAGAACTACTGCCATTGCGCCCTGGTTCATCCGGATGAGCACCTCAGTAGAGAAAGCCGAAAACTGACTATCATGATATAGCGTGAGACTGGTCAACCACTCGATGACCTAGCGGAATCTTCGGGATTCCTCCGCCTTAACGAAGGGCCATTTCCTGACCAGGCATGTACGCGCCCCGAATCCGGATGTGCGCGGAGCCACCAGGGGCTATATAGTAGCCCCACTGTCAAACTCCTTTGGCTAAGTGAAAGTGTTAAAGCATTATAGTCCGGTTGCCTAGTTCGCTGCGCTATCACCTCCTTAATGGACCAAGACGTTGGATCAACTGTGAACATGCGTCTTCTGCGAACACCCCCACATTATATGCGTGGGGGCTAAAGCCGACGACTGCCATCTTTCAGGTTATATACATATATACATAAACGGCTACACAGGAGGCGTCATAGCACTTTCGGGCAAAAGTATAAATACAGCCTTGATAAATTCAGTAAAACATTGTTTGTACAATGGGACTACATGTCACTGGAAAATAATATTCTTCGAGCACTGAGCCTCTATCGAACGAGCGCCTTCAAGGACTTCTTCAAAGTAGTGCTCGGCAGCCACTCGGCCTATGGCCGAACCCTGTGCGGCAACAGTGGTGGCCTCCATCTCCGCCCAGTATGTTTTGACACGGGCAAGGGCCATCCGCGCACCTTCTATGCACGCTGATCTCTTTACAACATCGATGCATGGCACAACTTCAAGGAATTGTTGCACTAAGCTAAAGTAGCTACTCAGCCTTGGCCCTCCCGGCCACAGGTGATCCACAACGGACCTCATGGAAAGTCCGGACAACCTATGGAGCTCGGCCCAACCGGTCAATCACTCATTCAGCAGCAGCGGACGGACTAGAGCATGAAACTGTGACCAGAACAGCTTTTCCACTTCAGGACCATTCTGATCCTTGAAGTACTCAGCTGCATCAGCAGCACTTGCAGCCAAATCCATGTACGCGTCCGCAAAACTCCATAGCCGGTCCAGAGGAGCATACTTC
>NC_053023.1:618257022-618267645 GCF_003073215.2 Triticum urartu
TAACGAGCAGCAATCAGAATCAGAATCAGGGATCCACCACACCTCCCCCTCCTCCAGAGGCATGGCAAGCTGTGATGGCCGCAACCAATGCAAACACGTAGTTGATCATGCAAATTATTCAAGAGCGCAACCAAGCGAACCAAGGCAACCAAGGCAACAATCAGAATCACTTTGCTACACTCAACCAGTTCCTTGCTAACCAGCCAAAGACTTTCAGCAATTGTGTTGAGGCAACTGATGCTGACGATTGGCTCGTGGACTTGTGCAAGCATTTCGAGTGCAGTAACGTCAGGCCTGAGCACTTTGTCAAGTTCGCTTCCTTCCAACTCAAAGACCAAGCTGCAGAATGGTTCCAGCAGTACAAAGATTCCAGAGGAGGCAGTGTGATTACCTAGGATGAATTCCGTCAAGACTTCAAAGCTCATCATATTCCTCAGAGCGTGGTTGAAAGCAAGCGTGAGGAATTCCGCAACCTGAAGCAAGGCTCTTTGTCTGTCTATGACTACAACAAGTTGTTTCAGAAGCTCGCCCGCTTTGCTAAGCAGGACGTCCCTGATGAGAAGAGCATGATATACCAGTTCAGGGGTGGTCTCAGAGAAGAAATCCAGCTAGCTCTTGTTCTCTTTGAGCCCTTGAGGTACGATGAGTTCTACAACATGGCATTGAAGCAAGAGGCTGCTCAACTGAAGTGTGATGCTTCCAAGAAGCGAGTCAGAGATGCTACTCCTTCTTCCTCTACTCAAGTGGCCAAGCAGCAGAAGTATTGGCTTCCTCCTCCTCCGTTCCGTCAGCCGTATCAAGAAGAGCAAAGGTGGCAGTGGATCTTCCCACCCACCAACCCTGGCTTTCAGAACAAGACTTCGTCTCAAGCTCCAAGATCGAGTGCTCCGTATCACCGTCCTCTTCAGAGGTCATGTGCAACAAGTGCCAAAAGAAGGGTCACTATGCCAACAAGTGCTTCAATCAGAGGCGTCTCCCTCCTCCTCCTCCTGTGAGATCGGCAAGTACAGCTGTGGTCAAGCATAACCCCATGCACGCCAAGGTCAATTTGATGAATGCAGCTTAGGCAGAGGACTCGTCAGATGTCATCATGGGTAACCTCCCTGTTAACGATATTCCAGCTAAAGTTCTTTTTGACACTGGTGCATCGCATTGTTTCATCTCAAGACTGTTTGCATCTAAGCATGGGTTGGCCTTGCAAATTTTGCCTAGACCGTTAGCAGTTGTCTCTCTCGGTAGGCGCATGCATGCTAACTCCATTGCTCCGGATGTTACTATCACTTTGGGTGACTACAAGTTTCTGTCTTCTCCTACGGTTCTTGGTGCCTCGGACATTGATCTTATTCTAGGAATGGATTGGCTTTCTAAGCATAAGGCGCATCTTGATTGTGCAGCAAGGCAGATTCAATTGACTCATTCGTCTGAGGATGTAATTGTCTTCGCCGCTCGTGATGATACCATCCGTCTGATTTCTCTCAATGAGAAGGGTGAACTGGATGCCATCTCGCAAATTCCAGTCGTTTGCGAATATCAAGACGTCTTTCCAGAAGAGCTTCCAGGAATGCCTCCGCACCGGCTAGTCGAATTCGTCATCGATCTTGATCCTGGCACGGAACCGGTTTGCAAACGTCCTTACAAGCTCGGACCTGATGAGTTGAAGGAGCTGAAGAAGCAACTCGATATTCAAGAGCGAATGGGTCTCATCCGACCTAGTTCTTCTCCGCGGGGTTGTGGCAAACTCTTTGTGAAGAAGAAGGATGGAACGGACCGACTTTGTGTTGACTACCGTCCATTGAACAAGAAGACTATCAAGAACAAGTACCCACTTCCCAACATCAACGAGCTGTTCGAACAACTCAAAGGTGCCCAAGTATTCTCCAAGCTTGATCTTCGTATGGGTTATCATCAGAAGATTCGATTTGCATGTTCTGTAGTGAGTGCATCAAGCTCGTAAACATGCCTACTTGATATCTGATTTGCATGTTCCAGTTTTTCACTAAGTCATGTTTACGAGCTCGATGCACTCACTACAGAGCATGTCATGACAATCTAAGCATACACCCATCAAGAATACACATTATACAAGCTAGACATGGCAAGAACAACAACATAGCATGCGCGGATCAACTACAACATCCTCGGCAAAATCGCTAACAAGTAGACAATCTGCCCAGATTCACGAAATAGCAAAAGTAGAGCTCGATTGACTCAAGCTAGGGTGCTCCATAATTGCAAACAAAGGCATGGATGGATAGAGCACTACAAGTTTAACAAAATACCCTTACTGATCATCCTCAAAAGAGGCACGGATCACTAGGAAACAACATGAACATATGGCATATTGATAAAAACAGTCCAATGACTTAGTGGAATTGCTAAGTCCCTTAAATCAGCATTAACGAATGCACCGCTTTGCAAGCTTGTGCTATTCACCACACATATCACAAAAATACATGGATGCCTCCTCTGGAAAGATGACAAAACACATAACAAAACATATGTAGAGCTCAGGGGCATATCATGGACACAATAATCATGGCAAAAATGACAAATAGCTATTTGGAGTAGCAGATCTGACAATTACCTCAAATAGCAGTCTTCCAACAACATTTTGGGCATCAAGATGAACTCAAATGAAAAAGATGCAATGAGATGAAATGATGTGCTCTCTGAGGCGGTCATTTTGATATGCTATACGCCCAAAACGGATCTACGGATGCAAAGTTACGGCACGATGAACATAGCAAAATAATTAGGGTTTCAGGAGGAAAGTCAACCGTCCGGATCTGGATCTGGAAACACTGTTCACGCGCGGGAACCGAGGAACACCGGAGTTGGAGCTTGAGGTCGCCGGATCTTGCGAGGGAGGTCGCCGGAGAGGGCCGGATCGCCGGATCCGGCGGCGGAGAGCGTGGACGACGAGGAGGAAAGATGCGGGCGGCGCGGGGCCCGGACCGGCGAGGCTCGTGCGGCGAGGACTCTGGCGATGGCGCGCGACGGGGCTGACCGGGCTCGGGCTCTCCGGAGCGGGTGAAGGCGGCGGCGGGGCGAAGGCGCTGAGCGGCGCCGGATCCGGCTGCAGGGGCCGGCGACGGGCTCCCCGGGCCGCGCGGTGGAGGAGGGGCCGACCACTTGGACGGCGGACACGTGGCAGCGGCGCGTAGGTCGGACAATTCCGGCCTGCGAGATTTCGTCCGGCGGCGGCGGGGAAAATGGATCTAGGGTTTCGGGAGAGGGGAACCGAGAATTTCGGAGGGGGGGTGTATTTATAGGCACAGGGGAGCTAGGGAGTCAAATGAGGTGCGGTTTTCGGCCACGCGATCGTTGATCGAACGCTCTAGATGATTGGAGAGGGTTTTTGTGGGTTTTGGGCCAAATTGGAGGGTGTTGGGCTGCAACACACACGAGGCCTTTTCGGTCCCTTGGTTAAAACCGTGGAGCATCAAACGAAGTCAAATGGTGAACTTGACAGGCGGGTCTACGGTAGTAAACCAGGCCGCTTGGCAAATCCTCGTCCAATCCGAAATGTTTAACCCCCCACACGAAAAGAGTAGAAATGACCACCGGAGGAGAACGGAGCGCCGGATGCAAAACGGACAACGGGGAAAATGCTTAGATGCATGAGACGAACAACGTATGCAAAAGCAATGCACACGATGACATGATATGAGATGCATGACAACGACAACAACACACGAGACAAAAAACCGAACCCAGAAAATAAAATAACTAACGCCGGAAAGACAAGATTGGATACATATTAGGTAAATCATATCCGGTGTGTTACAACACTCACCACTACGAAAGGATCTCGTCCCGAGATCTAGGACTGAAAAGAACGCCGGGTACTCAGAACGGAGAGGTGATCCTCGCGTTCCCAGGTGGCCTTCACGGTCGGAATGGGTGACTACTGACTTTTAGGAATTTGATTGACTTATTGCGAGTCTTTGCGTCAGTCTCTTCAAGAATAGCAACGGGGTGCTCACGATAAGAGAGATCTCTTGGAGCTCAATGTCTTCAAAGTTGATGGTTGCAGTCAGGAGTCTTGAAGCACTTGCGAGCTGAGAGACATGGAAACACGTCGTGAGCATTTGCAAAGTTTGAAGGAAAGCTCGAGTTGATAAGCGAGATCGCCTTCTCTTGCTGACGATCTTGAAAGGTTCCCACGTATCTAGGCAAGCTTCCCTTTGATACCGAAGCGACGAGTACCTTTCATTGGAGACGCGAGGTAAAACATGGATTCTCCGATCTCGAAAGCCAATCAACGGTGCTTACTATCAGTAGCTCTTTCTGCGCAATTGCGCTGCCTTTGAGGTTATCTCGAATGACTTTGCACATCTCCTCTGCCTCTATGATTAAGTCATTTCTCGAGAAGTTGACTTTCACCGGTTTCAGACCAGTTGAGAGGGGTTACGGTACTCCTGCCATACAGAAATTTCGAATGCCTTGCCCGAACTTGCTTGAAACTTGTTGTAGGAGAATTCAACATATGGAAGACAATCTCCCACTTCATGCCGAAGGAGATCAACACAAGCCCTGTGCATATCTTCAAGAATCTGTTGACACGCTCGACTTGACCGCTAGTTTGAGGATGGAAAGCTGTGCTGAAGCGGATGTTGGTGCCCATGGCCTTCTGAAAAGACTCCAAAAACTTAGAGGTAAAGATGCTGCCACGGTCTGAAGAGATCACCTGTGGAATACCGTGCAGCGAGACAATTCGAGAGGTATAGAGCTCCGCCAATTGAGCTGCAGTGATAGACTCTTTGATAGGCAGAAAGTGAGCCACTTAGTGAGTTTTTCCGATGACAACGAATATAGCATCACTGCCACGCTTGGACTTTGGAAACCCAGTCAGAAGTTCCATCTCAATGTGGTCAAACTTCCATTCTGGAATGGCAAGAGGTTGGAGGAGACCAGCTGGCCTTTGGTGTTCTGCCTTCACTCTTCTGCAGACATCACACTCATTCCCGAACTAAGCAATCTCTCGCTTCATTCGAGTCCACCAATAAGCCTGCCTGAGGTCCTGATACATCTTCGTGCTCCCAGGGTGGATGGAGAGGAGTGAATTGTGAGCCTCGTTCATGATAACCTTACGAAGATCACCTTTGGGCACAACAATACAATCCTCGAAGAAGAGAGTATCCTTGTCATCAAGGCAGTAGCACTTGTACTTGGATTAACTCTTGGCAATCCCAATCTTCACCTTCTTCACCATAGCATCAAGAAGTTGAGCCCTGGCGAATCTGGTCTTCCAGGGTAGGAGACGCTTGAAGGTTGGCGAGGAAACCTTGAGGAACAACTTGAAGATTGAGTTTGCGGAAAGCTTCACAAAGCTCGGGTTGATAAGGCTTGAGAATCAGACTGTTGCAGTAAGCCTTCCTGCTCAAGCGTCAAAAATCACATTGTCCTTGCCTGGAGTATACTCGATACTCGGATTATACTCTTGAATCATTTCAACCCATCGAGTCTGCCTGAGGTTGAGATTAGGCTGAGTGAAGCTGTACTTGAGACTCTTGTGGTCAGTGATGATGTCCACTTTTCTTCCCAATAAGAGATGTCTCTAAGTCAAAAGAGCACGCACAACTGCCGCCAACTCGAGGTCATGAGTGGGGTAGTTCTTCTCGTTGGGCTTCAACTGGCGAGAGGTATAAGCCACAACTTTCTTCTCTTGCATCATACTGCACCAAGACCTTGGAGAGAGGCATCCTAGAAGACCTCGAACAGTTTGGATTCATCAGGAGGAGTCAGAACTGGAGCAGTGACCAATTTCTCTTTAAAAGTGTTGAAAGCAATGTCCACACCGGAGACCAAACGTACTTGACGTGCTTCTGGAGAAGGTTTGAAGAGGCTTCGCGATCTTTGAAAAGTTCTCAATGAACCTTCGACAGTAGCTTGCGAGACCGAGGAAGCTATGGAGTTGCTTCACGTTCTGAGGTGGTTCCCAATTCACAGTTGCAGACACCTTCTCAGGATTCACCGCAATGCCCTTGGCAGAGATGATATGTCCAAGATATAGGAACCTCATCGAGCCAAAACTCACCACTTTGAGAACTTGGCGTAGAACTGGTGTTCCCTGAGCTTACCAAGCACCAAACGCAAGTGCTTGGCATGATCATCTTTGTCCTTCGAAAAGACCAGTATGTCGTCGAGATAGACCAAAACAAAGTCATTGTGTAGGCATTGAAGATGAAGTTCATCATGCGAGAGAAAGTCGGAGGAGCGTTGACGAGGCCAAAAGACCATGACAGGTTTCATATGAACCATAGCTTGTCCTGAAAGCCGTCTTGGGAATATCTTGTTCACGGATTCGAATCTGATGATAACCCATACGAAGATCAAGCTTGGAGAATACTTGGGCACCTTTGAGTTGTTCGAACAGCTCGTTGATGTTGGGAAGTGGGTACTTGTTCTTGATAGTCTACTTGTTCAATGGACGGTAGTCAACACAAAGTCGGTCCATTCCATCCTTCTTCTTCACAAAGAGTTTGCCACAACCCCACGGAGAAGAACTAGGTTGGATGAGACCCATTCGCTCTTGAATATCGAGTTGCTTCTTCAGATCCTTCAACTCTTCAGGTCCGAGCTTGTAAGGACGTTTGCACACCGGTTCCGTGCCAGGCTCAAGATCGATGATGAATTCAACTGGCCGGTGCGGAGAGCTCTTCTGGAAAGACGTCTTGATATTCGCAAACGACTGGAATTTGCGAGATGGCATCTAGTTCACCCTTCTCATTGAGAGAAAATAAACGGATGATATCATCACGAGCGGCAACGACAATTACATCCTCAGACGAAGAGTCAATTGAATCTGCCTTGCTGCACAATCAAGCTGAGCCTTGTGCTTAGAAAGCCAATCCATTCCGAGAATAAGATCAATATCCGAGTCACCAAGAACCGTTAGGAGAAGACAGAAACTGTAGTCACCTAAGTGATAGTAACATCTGGAACAATGGAGTTAGCATGCATGCGCCTACCGGGAGAGACAACTGCTAACGGTCTAGGCAAAACTTGCAAGGCCAACTCATGCTTAGATGCAACAGTCTTGAGATGAAACAATGCGATGCACCAGTGTCAAAAAGAACTTTAGCTGGAATATCGTTAACAGGGAGGTTACCCATGATGACATCTGACGAGTCCTCTGCCTAAGCTGCATTCATCAAATTGACCTTGGCGTGCATGGGGTTATGCTTGACCACAGCTGTACTTGCCGATCTCACAGGAGGAGGAGGAGGGAGACGCCTCTGATTGAAGCACTTGTTGGCATAGTGACCCTTCTTTTGGCACTTGTTGCACATGACCTCTGAAAGAGGACGGTGATACGGAGCACTCGATCTTGGAGCTTGAGACGAAGTCTTGTTCTGAAAGCCAGGGTTAGGTGGGTGGGAAGATCCACTGCCACCTTTGCTCTTCTATTGAAACGGCTGACGGAACGGAGGAGGAGGAAGCCAAAACTTCTGCTGCTTGGCCACTTGAGTAGAGGAAGAAGGAGTAGCATCTCTGACTCGCTTCTTGGAAGCATCACACTTCAGTTGAGCAACCTCTTGCTTCAATGCCATGTTGTAGAACTCATCGTACCTCAAGGGCTCAAAGAGAACAAGAGCTAGCTGGATTTCTTCTCTGAGACCACCCCTGAACCGGTATATCATGCTCTTCTCATCAGGGACGTCCTGCTTAGCAAAGCGGGCGAGCTTCTGAAACAACTTGTTGTAGTCATAGACAGACAAAGAGCCTTGCTTCAGGTTGCGGAATTCCTCACGCTTGCTTTCAACCATGCTCTGAGGAATATGATGAGCTTTGAAGTCTTGACGGAATTCATCCCAGGTAATCACATGGCCTCCTCTGGAATCCTTGTACTGCTAGAACCGTTCTGCAGCTTGGTCTTTGAGTTGGAAGGAAGCGAACTTGACAAAGTCCTCAGGCCTGACGTTACTGCACTCGAAATGCTTGCACAAGTCCACAAGCCAATCGTCAGCATCAGTTGCCTCAACACAATTGCTGAAAGTCTTTGGCTGGTTAGCAAGGAACTGGTTGAGTGTAGCAAAGTGATTCTGATTGTTGCCTTGGTTGCCTTAGTTCGCTAGGTTGCGCTCTTGAATAATTTGCATGATCAACTGCGTGTTTGCATTGGTAGCAGCCATCACAGCTTGCCATGCCTCCGGAGGAGGAGGAGGTGGTGGCGGATCCTGATTCTGATTCTGATTGCTGCTCTTAGCGGGGGCCATCCTGAAGAGGGTGACATCCGTTAGCACATTGACAGATAAGATTGAAGCTGAATCAAGCGGGTTGAAATTGCAACATATAGTCTTCACATCCGAACATAAGAACGCATGCATTCCACTTGAAATGGTCACATATCCATAAATTGAGAAGCCACATAGAATTTAGGTAGAGGAATAAATCAACAAGGTACGGAACAAGAACGAATACTCGGTAAGAAATCCCAATCTCAAACCAAATATCCGTGGAAGAAGAGCTAGAGCTACAAGAATTCCCACCTATGAAACTCCCGAACCTTTCTGGTTATGCAATCAGGTGTTGGGGATACAGGGGAAGCATAATATATCACCCAAATCTAGCAAATCCTACATGCAGCTGTATCCATCCTTCAACACATAACCGAGAAAACTTCGGAAACCATCTACCTCGACCTTCGAAAAGCATTCGTTATACAAGTTATGGCAATACTCCCGAACTCCCGCCCCAGTACTGGGTGGCGTCGAGGTTATCTCACCAACAACTGCATAAAAGAGATTTTCGATGTCGGCGAACTAAACTCAGGTATTCCAGAACTGCAACGATAAAATTGTGACGACAACACCTCGGAGCTCAACTCCCCGGGACACTGCCACAACCCCTAAATGACAGGAGGCACCAAGAACAATGTTCTCGTCACAAAACCATCGGAATGATTCCAAGATACCCGCGTGATCCTAAATTTTTTTTAGTGAAATTTGAGAAGAAAAGAGTCAAAACTCTACGTCAGGATGCCTTACCAGAGCGATGAAGGGACTGGGGAGTAAAAAGAATTCCTAAACTCTCTGATATATAATTCCTAAAAGACCCAAAACATTTTTCTAGACTCAACAACGGCTGCTAAAAATGATCAAGCAGTGGGGGCTCCTAAGGTCGGGGAAGGCTCTGATTACCAACTTGTAATGCCCTCGATGCGGCTATATCTCCTATGTGTCGAAGCACGACTTAGAGGCATAACCGCATTGAAAGCAATGTCGCAAGTAAGGTAATCTTCACAACATCCCATGTAATATAGATAATAAAGGGAAAGGTACATAGTTGGCTTACACTCGCCACGTCAAACAAAGTACATAAATAGCATTACATCATTCAATCACTCATGGCCCGACTACGGTGCCAAAATAAAAGATCAACCCAACATGCGACACGGTCCCGATCGCCCCAACTGGGCACCACTACTGATCGTCAGGGAAAGACACATAGTAACGGCGTGAGTCTTCGTCGAACACCCACTTGAGCTCAAGCACATCATCGGGAACGGAGTCGTCTGGCCCTGCATCTGGTTTGGAAGTAATCTGTGAGCCACAGGGACTCAGCAATCTCGCACACTCGCGATCAAGACTATTTAAGCTTATAGGTAAGGCAAGGTAATATGTGGAGCTGCAGCAAGCGACTAGCATATATGGTGGCTAACCTGTTCGCAGAAGAGAGCGAGAAGAGAAGGCAAAGCACGAACGAAGAACTAGAGAACCAACTACGGCAAACATTACTCCAACACCATGTTCGCTTCCCGGACTCCGCCGAGAAGAGACCATCACGGTAACGCACACAGTTGATTCATTTTAATTAAGTTAAGGTTCAAGTTATCTACAGCCGGACATTAACAAATTCCCATCAGCCCATAACCGCGGGCACGGCTTTCGAAAGTTCAAATCCCTGCAGGGAGTCCCAACTTAGCCCATGACAAGCTCTCACGGTCAACGAAGGATATACCTTCTCCCGAGACATTCCGATCAGACTCGGCATCCCGGTTCTACAAGACAACCCGACAAGTTAAAACAAGTCCAGCAACACCGCCCGAATGTGCCGACAAATCCCAATAGGAGCTGCACATATCTCGTTCTCAGGGCACACTCAGATTGTCTAAGGTACGGGTAGGCCAGCCCAGAGTTTCCCCTGGTGGCCACCGGCAGCTGACAGGTTGGACCAACACTCATAGGAGCACTGGCCCGGGGGGGTTTAAATAAGATGACCCTTGGGCTCCGGAAACCCAAGGGAAAAAGAGGCTAGGTGGCAAATGGTAAAACCAAGTTTGGGCATTGCTGGAGAAGTTTTATTCAAGGCGAGCTGTCAAGGGATTCCCATTATTACCCAACCGCGTAAGGAACGCAAAATCCGGGAACATAACACCGATATGACGGAAACTAGGGCGGCAAGAGTGGAACAAAACACTAGGCTAAAAGTCCGAGCCTTCCACCCTTTACCAAGTATATAGATGCATTAAGATAACAAGATAAAATAGTGATATCCCAACAAGTAAATAATGTTCCAACGAGGAACAATCTCCAATCTTCACCTGCAACTAGCAACGCTATAGGAGGGGCTGAGCAAAGCGGTAACATAGCTAATCAACAGTTTGCTAGGACATGG
>NC_053023.1:618268645-618280614 GCF_003073215.2 Triticum urartu
AGAAAATAAAGAGAGAGATAAAACGACGACCCGCCTCCACGCCGAGACCAAGGCGCAACGTCTCGGACGCCGACTGGCAGCGCCCGCGGAAGAAAAGACAAGGATCCGGTTGTCAGCTGCAGTCGGACTCGCGTTACCATAGAGCGCGACCAAGACGGCCGCCTGAGAGCAGTGGAACGACGGGAGAACTGTCTGCCTCCTCCTCCTCGCAAGGAAAGGCGAGTCTCCCCACCACCTGTTGACCATCTGACTCTCGGCGACCGCCTTGGCTGCCGAAAGGGAGTCGGGGAAAACGACGCACGCCACCGGATCGACCGACTTCACCGATCCCTGGCGCTGGAAGAAGAAGACGAGTTGGGTCCGCCTTGTTTCCGGCCCCGCATTCGAGACGAGCCATATCCCAAAGGGTTCACGCTCCCAAGAGACACGCCCAAGTACACCGGCTCCGTGAAGCCAGAGGACTGGCTGGTTGACTACTCCACGGCCGTCAACATAGCGAACGGCAGCAAGCGTGTTGCCGTAAAATACGTCCGCTCATGCTCCAGGGCACGGCCCGGACATGGCTGAACAGCCTGAAGCCCCGCAGCATCAACAGCTGGGTCGACTTCACCGATGCATTCGTCCGCAACTTCACAAGCACGTACAAGCGTCCTCCCAAGCCTCGTCAGCTTTCCTTGTGCGTGCAAGGCCCCAACGAGTCGACTCGCGACTACCTCACGCGTTGGGCCGAGCTTCGGAACTCCTGCGAGGGCGTGCACGAGGTGCAGGCTATCGAGTACTTCACCGCCGGGTGCAGAGAAGGCACCCTCCTCAAGCACAAGCTCCTCTGCGACGAGCCAGAAACCCTCGACGAGCTGCTGATCATAGCAGACAAGTATGCCACGGCCGACTCCTCCATGAAGGCGGAGATTCAAGTTAGTGCGACTGGCAAAGTGGCCCCTCAGGCTCCTAGAACTCCGGCTGGAGACGCCAGTCGGCGACAACAGCAGAGCGACCACAAGCGCAAGGCCCCACAGCCGGCTTCCAGCAGCCGGCAGGTGGCGACAGTCGAAGACCAGCAGCCGGAAGGGCAGCCTCCACCCAAGCGACAGAAAGGCGGCAAGCCCAACTGGTTGCCGGCTTTCTCATACGAGCAGACTCTGGATGGTCCTTGCAAGTTCCACAGCGGCGCGAAGCCGTCGAATCACACCACCCGGAAGTGCCACTGGCTCACCAGGATCGCCAAAGGAGACGGCCTCCTGCCTCCCCCGCCTGCTGGGCAGCAGCCCGCCTCCGCCCCAGCAGCCGGCTGTCAGGCCAGTCGGCGCAGTACAAGACGAGTACCCCGAAGAGCACGGAGCCTACGTGGTATTTACCAGCGTGGCTGATGATCGACGCAGCAGGCGGCTGCAGCAGCAAGAGGTGAATGCAGTAGCATCAGAGACACCAGAATTCATGCACTGGTCCGAGAAGCCTATCAGCTGGAGCAGAGCTGATCACCCAGAGGTGATGCCGAGTCCGGGCTCCTATGCCTTGGTCTTGGATGCCACCTTTGCCATAGATAGACGAGCTGCTCGTTTCTCGCGAGTTCTGATAGACGGAGGCAGCAGCATCAACATCCTGTACAAGGACACCATGGAGAAGTTAGGAATCAAGCAAAGACAGCTTCAGAACAGCCGGACTGTGTTCCACGGCATTGTTCCTGGCCTTTCCTGCTCACCAATCGGCAAGATCCTGATTGACGTCCTCTTTGGAGACAAAGATCACTTCTGCCGAGAGTCAGTTTGGTTTGAGGTGGTGGATCTCGAGAGCCCATACCATGCATTACTTGGCCGACCCGCCCTGGCCAAGTTCATGGCGGTCCCCCACTACGCCTACCTCAAGATGAAGATGCCTAGTTCCAAGGGGATTCTGACCGTAGCCGGCGACTACCGGAAAGTCGTCTGCCTGTGCGGCTGAGAGTAGTCGGTTGGCCGAGTCCCTGGTGATCGCGGCCGAGAAGCGGCTCCTTGACCGGGTTGTGGCGATGGCCGGCAAGCAGCTAGAGGTGTCGCCTAACCCCAAGGAGTCGGAGGCTGAGGGTTCGTTCAAGCCGGCCAAAGAGACAAAGAAGATACCCTTGGATCCGGAGCACCCAGAGAGGTACGCTGTCGTAGGCGCAAACCTCGACAGCAAATAGGAAGGCGAGCTCGTCGATTTCCTCCGTGAGAATCGGGACATCTTCGCATGGTCCCCCAAAGACATGCCAGGTGTACCGACGGAATTCGCCGAGCACAAGTTACATGTCCGATCTGATGCGCAAAGCCGTCAGGCAGCCCTCGCCGCCTATCAGAAGAAAAGAGAAGAGTTGTCGGAGAAGAGATAGCCCGACTCCTAGCAGCCGGCTTCATTATGGAAGTATTCTTTCCAGAGTGGCTAGCCAACCCGGTCCTGGTACTGAAGAAGAACAAGCAGTGGCGAATGTGTATTGACTACACAAGCCTCAACAAGGCTTGCCCCAAGGACCCGTTTGCTTTGCCAAGAATTGATCAGGTGATAGACTCCACAGCCGGATGCGAGCTGTTGAGCTTCTTGGATGCATATTCAGGATATCACCAGATCAAGCTGAACCCGGCTGACAGACTGAAGACCGCCTTCATCACACCGTTTGGAGCCTTCTGCTACCTAACCATGACGTTCGGCTTGAGGAATGCCGGCGCCACCTTTCAGCGTTGCATGCAGAAGTGCCTCCTCAAGCAACTCGGCAGAAACGCCCACGTCTACGTGGACGATGTGGTGGTGAAGACGGAGAAGCGTGGAACACTGCTGGAAGACCTCAAGGAGACCTTTGAGAACCTGCGCCGATTCCAGATCAAGCTCAACCCTGAGAAGTGCGTCTTCGGAGTACCAGCCGGCCAACTCCTTGGCTTCCTGGTCTCTGAACGCGGCATAGAGTGCAACCCTGTAAAGATCAAGGCCATTGAGAGGATGGAGGTACCCAGCCGACTGCTGGACGTGCAAAAGTTCACTGGCTGCTTGGCGTCCATCAGCCGATTCATCAGTCGGCTGGGCGAGAAAGCTCTCCCCTTATACCAGCTCATGAAGAAGACCACTTTTTTCGAGTGGAACCACAAGGCGGACGAAGCCTTTCTCCAGTTGAAGAAGATGTTGACTACTCCACCCGTTCTGGCGGCTCCGACTCCTAAGGAGCCCATGCTCCTGTACATCGCCGCCACCAGCCGGGTAGTCAGCACAGTCATTGTAGTGGAACGCAAGGAGGAAGGCAAGGCACTACCTGTCCAGAGACCGGTATATTACCTGAGCGAAGTGCTGTCGACCTCCAAGAAGAACTACCCCCACTACCAGAAGATGTGCTATGGCGTGCACTTTGCCGCCAAGAAGTTGAAGCCTTACTTTCAAGAGCATCCAATCACTGTGGTCTGCACGGCCCCACTTGCCGAGATCATCGGAAGCCGAGATGCTTCTGGCCGAGTGGCCAAATGGGCCATAGAGCTGGCTCCCTACACCATCTACTACCAGCCCCGCACCGCCATCAAGTCACAAGCACTGGCCGACTTCCTCGTCGACTGGGCCGAGACCCAGTACCTACCACCAGCGCCCGACTCCACCCATTGGCGGATGCATTTCGACGGCTCCAAGATGCGCACCGGCTTGGGAGCCGGCGTTGTCCTCACTTCTCCTAAAGGCGACAAGCTCAAATACGCACTGCAAATCCACTTTGCCGCCTCCAACAACGTCGCCGAATACGAGGCGCTCATTCACGGGCTCCGGCTTGCCAAAGAACTTGGCATTCGCCGGATCCTGTGTTATGGACTCGGACTTAGTGGTCCAGCAGTCGTCTGGCGACTGGGACGCCAAAGATGCAAACATGGCGAGTTACCGTTTCCTCGTGCAGCAACTCAGTGGATATTAGAGGGGTGCGAGTTCCTCCATGTGCCAAGAAACGACAACGACCAAGCAGACGCCCTGGCACGAATCGGCTCTACCCGCCAAGCAATACCATCCGGCGTCGCCCTTCAGCGCCTCCTCAAGCCGTCTGTCAAGCCTTCACCAGAATCAGACTCCATCTTTGTGCCGGCTCCCCCGAAGAAGTCGGATCCGACTCCAGAGCCCAGCAGACGGTACGAGGATTTTGGCAGATGGCTCCAAAGCCGCCACAGTCGAAGCCGGCCCAGGGACTGCAGAACCCGGCCCGGGGACTGCGGCGGCCAGCCCGAAGACTCCAGAACTCGGCCCGAGGGCTGCACCAGTCGGCCCGGGGACTTCATTAATCCAGCAAGCGGTTGCTGACTCCAGCCCGCCGCCTCCCAGCCCAGCCGCCCTCGTCCAAGTCGCAGTTCTGGCAGTCGAAGAAATAGCAGCACCCTCATGGGCCCAGCCCATCCTCAAATTCCTGGTGAGCAAAGAGCTGCCGACTGATGAGATCTTAGCTCGGCAAGATACAACGCCGAGCGGCAGCCTACACCATAGTCAACAGAGAGCTGGTCAGGCGCAGCGTCACTGGTGTCTACCAGCGCTGCGTAGAGCCAGAGCAAGGCCAAGCAATTCTCAAAGACATCCATCAAGGCGAGTGCGGCCACCATGCGGCTTCAAGAGCACTCGTCGCCAAAGCCTTTCGACATGGTTTCTTCTGGCCGAACGGCCTTAGAAGAGGCCAAGGAATTGGTCCAAAAATGCAAAGGGTGCCAGAAGTTCCTCCAAGCCGCATCAGCCGGCTTCTGCACTCAAGACCATCCCCATTGCCTGGCCCTTCGTAGTTTGGGGCCTAGACATGGTGGGACCATTCAAGACGGCACGAGGTGGCTTAACTCACTTACTTGTCGCGGTGGACAAGTTCACCAAGTGGATAGAAGCGAAGCCAATCAAGAAACTGAATGGTCCGACTGCCATGACTTTCATCTCCGACATCACAATTCGGTACGGCGTACCACACATCAACATCACCGACAAAGGCACGAATTTTGCCAAAGGCGCCTTGGCCCGTTTCTGCGCGACATAGGGCATCCAACTGGACCTATCGTCTGTTGCCCATCCACAGTCAAACGGCCAGGTGGAGCAAGAAAACGGCCTCATCCTGTCCGGCATCAAGCCCCGGCTGGTCGAGCCTCTGGAGCGCTCGGCTGGCTGCTGGCTCGATGAGTTGCCAGCCGTCCTCTGGAGTCTGCGCACGACTCCAAACAAGTCAACTGGCTTCACGTCTTTCTTCCTCGTCTATGGTGCTGAAGCCGTTAGCCCAACGGACATAGAGTTCGATTCCCCGCAAGTCACCATGTACACCGAGGAAGAAGCAGAAGAAGCACGTCAAGACGGCGTCGATCTGTTGGAAGAGGGCCGGCTGTTGGCACTCAGCCAGTCTAGCATCTACCAGTAGAGCCTGCACAGATACTACAACAGGAAGGTCAGGCCGAGATCTTTCCAAGAGGGCGACCTTGTGATCCGACTGATCCAGCGAACAGCCGGCCAGCACAAGCTGTCGGCGCCTTGGGAAGGCCCCTTCATCATCAGCCAAGTGCTGGGCAACGACTCCTACTACCTGATCGACGCTCAGAAGCCCCGAGCACGCAAGAGGGGCGACTCCGGCAAAGAGACAGAGCGGCCATGGAATGCAAATCTCCTCCGAAAATTTTACAGTTAAACGCAGTATGTACCACGCTACCTTTTGTATTAAAAGTACCAAGACTTCCCCCCCCCCCCCGAGAAGAGCTCGGGGACTGCCCTCTTTTATCTATATGATAAGAATTATGCCTTCGAGTATATTACTCTTTGTTATGCCGCTTGGCACTGGGTTCGACTAGTCGGCCCGGGGACTTGCCGCCTTGCGCTATGAAATGCTTCCTGTAGCCGGACAAGTAGTGTGTGGCGCCTAAGCCGTCTCCTGTTAGAAGCCGCAGCTTGCAGAGCGACTGTCTGGTGGGCAGGAGTAAGGAAGAATGGGCGTCGACATGAAAAATGGCTAAGGACTCAAAGCATAAACATAGCTTAAAACCGGCTTCCAGCCTTTTTTCGCAAACCGACTCTTGAGCAGTCGCTTGCCGCCTTCTATCCGACTTGCTAAACAACTCTAAAAACGGCTAAGTACTTGCCTTCCCAAAGTGACCAAGAATTTGATCCAGCAGCAGTCGCGGAGCGGCTGTCCGACTGACAAAGACGGCAACTGAGGGAAGGCGGCAAAGGAAAAAGCCAAAAGAGCAATGAGCAAGAAAAGATAGAAGTCGGATGAATATTTACATAACAAAGGCCCTTGGCCGAATCTTCGAGCAGAATTTCAAAATACACCCCGCGGGTGGAATTGTGCGAATTAACAAGTTCTTCAAAGACTATTAAACAGATAAAACAAAGATAAGGTGGCAGCCTAGGAGGCGGCAGACGGGTTCGGAGGATCGGAGGACGGCGGTGTTGGATGTTGGGGCGGCCGGCTGGGCGGTCTTGGCTTGATCACCTCCGGCGGCAGTTGGCTCGGGCGGGCATGGCTCGTTGCTGGAGGCGCGATCGAGCTGAGGCTGGCCGTCCGCTCCGTCTTCCGGTGCCTCCGTCTCGCTTCCATCCTCCGCCTCGTCTTCGTCCTCGACGCTGGAGCCGATCACCTCCGCCGAGTCCTCGCCGTAGTCTGGGTTCATCCCAAACCGCTCCGGCGGTACCTCCCCGCTGTCTTTAGCCCGCTCGGGGACAAAGATGATGGTATCGGTGTACTCGGCAATCGCTGCCGCGCGCTTGACAAGGGCGTCTTTCGTGGCTGCCAGCTCCGGCTGGGCCTCTGACCGGAGTGTGGCCAGCCGGTCTAGGTCGAGCCCCGAATACCACGCCTTGACAAATTCCAAGGCTCGGCGCGCTCCAGCCCGGGCCGAGGAACCCTTCCAGGCCTCAAGACGACCAACCGCGACCTCTAGCCAGTCGCCAGTCCGACTGGGGGTCCGGGGGGCGTCGGCGGCGATCTCTGCGCCATCTGCCCTCCACTTCTTGCGGTCAGCCTCGATAGCTTGAATGGTGGCCTGCGAGTGGCCGGGGAAGAAATCTGCCAAGACGGAAAAAATGAAGAACAAGTCAAAAAACCAGGAGTCGGCTCGACCTATAGTCGGCGGCTCGAAGAAGAAAAGCAAAGAAGCTCACCGTCGATGAGGTCCTCGATCCGTGGAAGCTGGAGGCCAGCATTGCCTCCTTGTCAGTCCAGGAGGAGCGCTTACTCGCGAACTCAGCCAGGAGGGAGGCCTCCTCTTCTTCCGCCTCCTTCTGCGTCTTCTTAAGCAGCTCCTTCTGCTCTGCCAATTGTGCGGCCAGTAGATCGCGTTCTGTGGCGAGCTTGCTGCACTCCTCCCCCTTGGCGCGCAACGCCGGTGTTGGCTTTGCTCAGCTGCCTGTGAAGAGTGGTGTTGGCCTCTGAAAAGAAAGAAGAAGGAGGGCGTTTAAGTCATCAACCAAAGAGGTCGCCGGGGAGATCGCGGCCGGACTGCTCAAACAAGTTGGCCCGAATCTTCGGGACTATAGCCCGCGGGTGCGCCAGTGCGCCCCCGCAAAGAAGAAAAAGGACTCACTTCTGGCTCTCTGACAAGTCGGTGGTCCTCTTGCCCAGCTTCAACGTTGCGGTTAAAGGCGTGACACGGAGGTTGTGATGGTCCTGCGACAAGTATTTCAAACAAAAGTAGTACCCCGGACTCACCAATTGGAGTTTCCGGGCCGCCTACTTAGAAGCCGGCCCGAAACTCGGGGACTACACCCAGTGGGTGCGCTGGCGCGCCCCCACAAAGAGGAACAAGAAAACAAAGACAAAGGAGAAAGCATACCCGGATGGCTGCCCGCGACGCCAGGTGTGCCTTGGTGCAGTTTTGGATAGCGTCGCTCTCAGCTCGCAGCTTTGTCTGGACATCCAGAAGCGCCTGGTTCAGCAGGCCCGTGCCGCCTCCTCGCACCCACCCAATGGGCGCGGGGCTCGTCGCTTCGGCGTCTGGGATCGTCGAGCTAGCGGTGCCAGGTCTCCAAGGGGCGTGGTGCCGAAGTCGCCTTCTCAATACGGTGGTGCGTTGGCGAGCAGACTTAAGGAGTAGCCTTGCCACGGCCTCGTCTTCAGTCGGCGGCAAGGGAGGGTCCGCCGGCTGTTTGCCTTGCGCGCTCCTAGACGGCGGCGGGGGCGGCGGTGGCGGCACGACCGCGTCCGGCATGGAGGCGTCGCCGCCGCCTCTCTCCACGATTGGGAACTCGCCAGCAGCTTCCCCTGACTGCCCCGTGAACTCCGGGGGCGGCGGCGCCGAGTTCAGAGGGGTGACGAACACCGCCGATCGCCGGTGCGCGACCTCCTTAGCCTGCCACCTTGCCGCGACGGCGGCCTTGGTGTCGTGTTTTGTCACGGCAGATGTCCTAGAGAAAGGACTTAGTCGTGGAGCCATCGCGACGGGTTAGCTTGAAGGGGTTAAAGCGGACACAAGGACGCAAGAGAGTTTATACTAGTTCGGCCCCTTCGATGAAGGTAAAAGCCTACGTCTAGTTGTGATGGAATTGATGGGTGTTTCGATGACTAGGGAGCAAACAAGCTTCGCCTATGTCTCGAGTTGTTGTCTCCTTGAACCGCCGCCGGGTCGTCCCCTTATATACATGGGTGACGCCCGTCGGTTTACAGAGTCCCGATACCGGCTCATAGATGCGTCCGGTTCGGTCTCCACTATTCCTAACTTATAACACAAGTTACATACCGACGCCGGTTTATAGCTATAGGCCTTAAACCGATTATGGGCCTTTAGCCCTCATCTGCCCTCATGGGCTTTTATCACATACTCAACTACTGATGAAGTTAACCCCTGTCCTGGCCGGTTTACGCCCAGTAGTAATATCCCCAACATTAGGCCCCAAATTGATTTGAACAGGTTCATGTCAATCCTTAGCAAAAATCTTCATCTTCAACATCTTCTTGTATTTTGTTGAACCGCCGTGATGTCATCTTCTCTGCTCGCGGTAGACCGGTGTGACGTCACTGTTATAAAGAACCTTATCCTGTTAACAAGCCTGCGACAATTAAGGCCGCAGCTTTGTTTCCAAACTCGCGGCTCCTTGATTCTCGCGCCTGACATATCCCTTTCTTTATAAATAGGACCGAAGGGTCATTTCCTTTCTCTTTCCCTCCGACCCCTTCTGCTTCATCTTCCTCGCGTCGCCCAGCTTCGGAGCTCCGCCGCCACCGTCGACCTCTGCATCAACCTTGGCCGCTGCATCAACCTGAGCACACCAGAGCATCGCGGCGACCTTCCGCTTCTTCCTCAGCTCCGGTAAATCTTCTTTCCTTTCCCCCGTAGATCTGTTCTAGGGTTTCCTCGTTCGTCGAAGTTCATCGAGACTCTGGCGCTGTTCTTCCTTTGTTTCTTCTTTAGCCCATGATAAAACTTCAAACCTGATGTATTCCCGTAATGGCTTATCTTCTGTTACCAAAGCAAACCTTTATGCGCATAAAACACTGATCTGGTCCCTTGTGAATTGCTTTGAGATCAACCTTTTAGGTCTAAATCCTTTTATTTTCCTGTCTTACGGTAGATCCAAAATTTCACTGCGACCTTATGAAATCTGTTTTTACCTTCCTTAGTCATTCTTGCCTTAGATCTGTATCCTCTTTACCACATAGGCGGTTCACCTTTGTAAAAGCAATCTATCATATATCATTAGTCCCCTTGTTGAACCGCCGTGATGCTGTTGCTTCATAAACTCCGGTTTAGATAGATCTGCTTCCGGTTTAACATTGCACATATCAATGTACCTTGTAGATTTCATCATGGCCAAGCAAGTGTATGAGTGCAATTGGGTCCCTTCTCGCGTCACAGAGGATCAACTGGACGATTTAGTCCTGATTGGCGCCTTGGGCAGCAAAGACACCATCCATTGGAGGGCTCCTGGCAAAGAATGCCCCCCCACACCTCGAGAAGGAGAGGTTGTTGTTTTCGTAGACCACTTAGCCCGGGGTTTTAAACCGCCCGGTTCTAAATTTTACCGGGATGTTCTAGCTGATTTCCAACTCCATCCGCAAGACACTGGCCCCAACTCTGTTACAAATATGTGCCACTTCCAAGTGCTCTGTGAGGTGTTCTTTCAAGAGGAGCCCACAGTGGAATTATTCAGAGATCTTTTCCATCTAAACCGCCGTACTGAGTTTACTGATGGCTCTAATACGGAGTTGGGTGGCATGGCGATTCAAAAAAGGAAAGAGGTCACATACCCTCACGCCAAGCTGCACAGTCACCCCAAGGAGTGGAATCAGACATGGTTCTACTGCAAAGACACCTCCCCTGCTGGTGAGAATCCCTTGCCTGGCTTTCGTCCGGAGCGGCTCAGCAATACCCATCCTTTTCCTCAACGATTGACTGCCCAGGAGAGAAGCAAATATGCTCCCAGCTGTCAAAGCTCAGAGCCTTTATGGCCAACGGTTTAACAGGGGTTGACCTTGCTCGCTGTTGGATATCATGGAGCATACTGCCCCTTAGTCAGCGCTCCGGTTTGATGTGCGAATATACTGATAGTGTGGATGACCCACTGCGACATTCAAGACTCCAGCTCTCCGGTGAAGAAATCACAGAGGCTGTGCGTAAGATACTGAATGAACCGGAGCACATCTGCGCTAGAACCGGCCTGCTTCCCTTCTGTGCCACCAACAAACCGCCAGCTGTAAGACTTTGATTTTTCTCTTTGCTGAATCTGTTATTGATATGTCTGGTCATTGTTTTTAATATCAGTGTCTGCATAATCAGGGCGATGATCCGTTTTGGAGCAAAAAGCTGCCGCAGGAGAAACCAGAGAAAACAGATAAACCGGAAAGAGCAACCCGGCAAAAAACTAAAGCTGTGAAGAAGACTGCCCACCGGAAAAGAACCACTGCATCTTCTAATCCGGCCCCTGATGACGAGGTGGATAATCCGGACTTTGAGGTAGAGCTTGACTCACTTGGTTTATTTTTCATGCATCTTATTGATGATGATATTTGTCAGGATGATGCCGAAGCCAGCCATGCGGATGTTGCAGAGGTAATTATTCTCTCTTCCGATTCAGAAACTTTGCCTTCACAAAAAATCCGTCAGGCAAACCGGAAAGTTAAATTTTCTCATCCTCTTGCTTATTTGGATCCTAAACTTCTTATGAAGACTCAACAACACGAAGCTCGCCGCACCACCCGGCACAGCGGCCAGGTAGTTACCTCCGCCGGTTTACCGAACAGTCTGGTTCGGAAACGTCATTCCGAGGTCTCTAATTCGCTTGTCAGTGCTTGTCCTAAAGCGGGCTGCTTTCGTCAACCTCTTAATCCGTCTGACTCCGATTATCAGGTTATTTCCCACTCATCTTCTGGCGAGTCATCGGCTACTCAGCTCCCACCGCTCAAAACGGTGCTTGGGTAAGCTATATTTATTGTGATGTTTGCAGTATATTGCCTTAGAACATATGCTGTATTTAATTTTGTTATTCTTCTCAGGGCCAAACCTAGGCCGAGCAAGAAGGCCCGCCTGGATAAAGCGGCCGAAGAAGATGTCATTCTTGAACCAGGCACAACACCCAATCTTGAAGCGGCTATTCCTGAGGATATTCCCAATGATCCACCGCAGCCAGATGATGATCTTACTGCTGAGGAAAGACCTACTGATACCTCAGGTCCTATCCATCAGCCCACAGGTTCCCTCCGGGTTGAAAGCTCCACCGGTCCGCAAAACCTACTGACAAGCCAACAGCTCCAGTGCAAACCGGCGGTACCAATGATGATGAAGTTGTCATTACTGGCACTGGCCATACTGAGCCAAGCAATCCTGTCGCTTTATCCAAACATTCTGCCAAGGAAGAATTAGCTGCTTTTGGCAAAGGCAAGTGGAATGCTGATCTGACGGCTTACGCTGCTCTGAACGCCCAAGATATCCATTCCGGCTATCTGAACCGGCTGTATACCAGCCGTGACTATGAAGCCGGTCTGGTTAACATGATGAAGGATAAATATGAGGTAACTTCCATATGCTCCTTCCTGCTTGTATGCTTTCATT